>NC_068984.1:114117760-114127956 GCF_001194135.2 Octopus bimaculoides | reverse complement strand
CATGCAAGACTAAATGCAGAACCCATTAAATACACTGGACCTGGAGGGACTGCAATCCCAGAGGCAGAGACAGTGCGAGACCTGGGCATTTACATGAGTAATAATGCATGCTTTCATGTTCATGTTGCTAAATTGTCAATGAAATGCCGGCGACTGACCGGGTGGATTCTAAGGACTTTTAGAACAAGAGATCAGGAAACCATGATGGTGCTCTGGAAGACACTTGTTCTAAGCCACTTTGACTATTGCTCTCAGCTATGGTCACTAACTAGTGTCAAATTAATCTCAGAACTTGAGGCAATCCAACGAAGCTACATGAAGAAGATAGCCTCTATGCAGCATAAAAGCTGCTGGGAAAAACTCAGGAGATTAAGATTTTATTCCTTAGAGCGTAGGTTAGAAAGATATGCCATAATATACATCTGGAAGATCCTGGAGGGACTTGTCCCAAACTTTGGCATCAAGAGTTACACAAATATTAGAACTGAGCACCACTGCATAGTGCCGAGGACTCCAAATTTGCCATCAAGATGTAGGACAAGATACTGCAATATCCTAGGCTAGAGAGGTCCACAGTTCTTCAATATCCTCCTGAAGGACCTGAGAGACCTGCATGGGGTGGATGTAGGTGTCTTCAAAATAAAGCTGGACCTCTTACTGTCAAGTGTCCCAGATAAGCCAACTTTGCGGCAGGAGGTGCAGATGAGGACAGCGGCATCAAACTCCCTCATGCAACAAATGTCAATTCCTAAAAAGCATTCGTGAAGTAAAATTATGTAGTGTAAATAAAGATATAGTATATCTCACACTTCAACGACCTGTGATAAACACATAAAAAAACTGGTGACTTTCCGACGTGATGTCATAGAATAAACACCACATCGTAAATTGGTGATTTAGTAAAAACTACATAAAATTTTATATAGAATATAAATGGTTTATTTTACAAATAAGGAAAATAGTAATCAAAGGGGTCCATAAGTAAAAATTGGTTTTGGACCACTGGTGTAGAACAACTGTTTAATAAAACCCATAAATTTTATGTATGTGTATCTATTTTTTCCCCTATGCTGGCATAGGATAAAAAAAATAAAGATGTGAGTCTTAAATGATGATGATGATGAATGTAATCTGTAAGATCTTCTGTAAGTATTAGATATAAAATGTTCTGGAGATGTCATCGTTATGTCTACAAATAATTACCAAATTATTTAATATGTCTTACTGTTTTGTTTTCTTTTTCAAGTCTTTTGAAATGGCATTGAATTTTCTTGCAGGTATCTGTATCTTGTGGTATTCCAGATTTCCGGTCGCGTAATGGCATTTATGCCAGATTAGCTGTTGACTTTCCTGATCTACCTGATCCTCAAGCAATGTTTGACATCCATTATTTCCGGAACGATCCTCGGCCATTTTTTAAGTTCGCCAAAGTTAGTGACGCTTGCATTATTATTATTATTATTATTATTATTATTATTATTATTATAAAGAAATTACCATCATCATCATTATTAAAGCAGTGAGCTGGCAGAATTCTTAGCATGCCAGACAAAATGCTTTGTGGTATTTTTGTCCATCTTTATATTTTGAGTTCAAATTCTGCTGGGGTTGTTAAAATAAGTCTCAGTTGAGAACTGGGTCAGTGTAATTGACTCACAAAATTGCTGGCCTTGTGCCAAAATTTGAAACCATTATTATCATCACCAAGGCAGTGAGCTGCAGAATTGGTAGCATTCTGGACAAAATGCTTCAAAAACATTTTTGTCTGTTTTTACATTCTGAGTTCAATTTCTGTTGAGACTCACTATGCCTTTCATCCATTCAGAGTCAATAGAATTAGTAACAGTTGTGTACTGTGGTCGATATAATCAACTCACCCAGTCCCCCGATATTGCCGGCTTTGTGCCAAAATTTGAAATCATTATTATTTATTTATTTATTATTATTATTATTATTATTATTATTATTATTATTATTAAGGCAGTGAGCTGGCTGAATCGTTAACACACCGGGCAAAATGCTTAGTGGTATTTTGTCTGTCGTTACATTCTGAGTTCAAATTCTGCCGAGGTTGACTTTGCCTTTCATCCTTTCAGGGGTTGATAAACTAAGTACCAGTGAAATGCTGGGGGGTCGATGTAATTGACTAGTCCCCTCCCACCAAATATCAGGCCTTGTGCCTTTAGTAGAAAGGATTATGATTATTATTATTATTATTATTATTATTATTATTATTATTATTATTATTATTATTATTATTATCTGTTATTTCACATGTCTGTGAAGTTGTGAATTGAACAGAGAAATTGTTGATAGGAGAAGTGACAGCAACAACACTACCTGTAGCGATTGTTGTAGGGCATAAATATAAACATAGACACATACATGGACATATATATACACACATAGGTACATGTATACATTGGCACACACACACTTACACACACGTGTGTGTGTGTGTGTGTGTGTATATATATATATATATATAGATAGATAGATAGAAAGATATAGGTATATAAACTTTGACCATTCTAGGGCATTGCCTTGAGGAATTTTAGTTGAATGAATCAACCCCAGTACTTACTTTTTTTCAAGCCTGGTACTTATTCTATCAGTCTCTTTTGCCAAACTGTTAAGTTACAGGGACGTAAACACACCAGTGCCTGCTTTTAAGTGATTTTGGGGGACCCCTCCCCTCCACCACCACCACCACACTTTTCCTATCTACCAAATCTACTGTCATGGTTTGACTAAACCCTTCAAGGCAGTGTGCCAGCCTTGAAGGGTTTAGCCTTAGTTCTATAAGCGAAACAAGTAAAAGAATAAAAGAATAAATAAATAAAAAACATTTTTCTTTCATCTGAGTAAAAAGTATTTCATTGTATCCCCTCAGGAAATTTATCCCGGTCAATTTGAACCCTCAAAGTGCCACAAGTTTATCAAGTTGATTGAAGACCATAATCGCTTACTTCACAATTATACTCAGAATATCGATACCTTGGAACAGCAGGCTGGCATCAAAAAGGTTATCCAGTGTCATGGTGAGTCTTTTGTTGAATTTGTCCTTTCTTTCTCTTGTATATTGTGTGTGTTTTTGGGGGATTAAATTTTTCTTCATAATTCCACACGTGGTATTAGTAATTTGAAGAACCAATGGAAACACAGTTCCTTTAGTTTGATTGGAAGGTGACTGCCCCCACTCCCCTACAACCACCATCACCACCACCAGTAGTTAGGGCCATAAGTACTGCTTCTATATTTTGGACAGTGCTGATGCTAAACACACACACACACACACACACACTGAGACTGAGAGCTTCTTCATGATCAATACTTTTTATGGTGTGTTAGGGAATGAGAGTTAAATTTCCATACAGATAGGCTGTCAGTGCATCACATATGTCATTCCTAGAGGAGTTAATACATATTCTTCATGTAGAATTTAGTGTTCTCCTGTCCACTAGATTAGAACTCAAGACCTGTATGTTTAATAGCTCGCTACTTTATCTACTCAACTATTTTTTTCTACTCTAGGCACAAGGCCTGAAATTTTGGGGGAGGGGCCAGTCAATTAGATCGACTCCAGTACGCAACTGGTATTTGATTTATCGAGCCCGAAAGGATGAAATGCAAAGTTGACCTTGGCGGAATTGCCTTTCATTCTTTCGGGGTTGATAAATTAAGTACCAGTTGCATACCGGGGTCAATCTAATTGACTAACTATTTCATTGCTAATTATGCCTTGGGTATACTCTTTTACTCTTTTACTTTTTTTCAGTCATTTGGCTGTGGCCATGCTGGGGCACTGCCTTTAGTCGAGCAAATCGACCCCAGGACTTATTCTTTGTAAGCCTAGTACTTATTCTATCGGTCTCTTTTTGCCGAACCTCTAAGTTACGGGGACATAAACACACCACCATCGGTTGTCAAGCGAGGTTGGGGGGACAAACACAGACATAAACATATACACACACATATACATATATATATATATATATATATATACATATGACAGGCTTTTTTCAGTTTCCGTCTACCAAATCCACTCACAAGGCTTTGGTTGGCCCGAGGCTATAGTAGAAGACACTTGCCCAAGGTGCCACGCAGTGGGAATGAACCCAGAACCATGTGGCTGGTAAGCAAGCTACTCACCACACAGCCACTCCTGCGCCTATCTGATAAAAAAAAAAAAAATCAATCTGGACTTTGAAAATTTGCAAAAATGTCAGATGCAAAGAAATATAGCTAAGGTGTTACCTATTGTTTAAGAAAGCTTGGGTCTCTTAAGAGTATTCTTTCAGCCTGAAATTTCATGTTCATTTTTATTTATATATTCATTTTTTGATACAGGTTCTTTTGCAACTGCCACTTGCATGAACTGCTCCAGTAAAGTTAGTGCAGCATCAATCAGAGAAGATATATTCAACCAGGTCAGTCATTTTGCGCTTTTACTACTGGTGTCACATGATATACAGAATCAAGAAATTAGTTCAGTTCTAGATACCATTTGAGTTTCTAATCCATTTTGCTCATGCTCACTTCACTTCACCAATTTATTTTTATCAAGATAAAAAACTAAATGACATTGAAAAAAAAATACAAAGAAAAGATGTTAACGAGTCTGTTAATATTGGTGGTCATTGTTGAATTTATAACAAATTAAAGATTTATCTGAGGCAAGAAGTTTACTTCTCAAGAAGTTTGCTTCCCAAGAAGTTTGCTTCCCAAGAAGTTTGCTTCCCAAGAAGTTTGCTTCCCAAGAAGTTTGCTTCCCAACCACATTGTAATGGTTTCAGTCCCACTGTGGGCAAGTATCTTCAGCTTATATCTCCAAGTCAACCAAAACTGTGAATGGATTTGGTAGAGGGAATGGATTTTGTAGAACAAGTTTGGTTGACAGAAACTGAAAGAAGCCTGTTGCACGTGCGCGCGTGTGTGTGTCACTTTGTTTTGACATTGTGTTATCGTTGTAAATGAATGTCATTTATTTTCAACATTCTGAGAAAACATGTCTGACCATGGGGAAATATTACTTTGCTTGAAAGGAGTAAGGGCTGGCAATAGGAAAGGTATCCAGCCATAGAAAAATCTACCATGAACTCTAATTAACCCATTCATGAATGGAAAAGTTGGCGCAGGAGTGGCTGTGTGGTAAGTAGCTTGCTTACCAACCACATGGTTCCGGGTTCAGTCCCACTGCATGGCATCTTGGGCAAGTGTCTTCTACTGTAGCCTCGGGCCGACCAAAGCCTTGTGAGTGGATTTGGTAGACGGAAACTGAAAGAAGCCCATTGTATATATGTATATATATATATATATATATATATATATATATAGATGTGTGTGTGTGTGTTTGTTTGTCCCCCCACCATCGCTTGACAACCGATGCTGGTGTGTTTACGTCCCCGTAACTTAGCGGTTCGGCAAAAAGAGACCGATAGAATAAGTACTAGGCTTACAAAGAATAAGTCCTGGGGTCGATTTGCTCGACTAAAGGTGGTGCTCCAGCATGGCCATAGTCAAATGACTGAAACAAGTAAAAGCGTAAAAGAGTATATTAAAATGATGATGTTTTACAGCGTTTTGATTCAAAATATTTTTGTTTTTTTTCTCAAGCTCACCACTAATTTATTTTCATAGGTTTCCAATTTTCTATTTTCCACTTCTGTACAGAGTAACAGATTTTGTCATAATTTTGTGTATATCTCTGAAGGAGTTCTGATTGTTTTTTTTTTCTGTTTTGCTACCAACAGGTAATTCCTCGATGTCAGGTATGTCCCCTAGAATGTACATCTGCTATAATGAAACCTGATATTGTTTTCTTTGGAGAGAACCTTCCTGAACATTTTCACCATCAGATGGCAGAGGACAAAGAGCAATGTGATTTATTAATTGTAATTGGTTCTTCGATGAAAGTTCGACCAGTTGCTCTAATTCCAAGTGAGTATTTACATTAAACTTATTATTCAGTAATTTCAAATACTTGTGTTTTCACATTATATTTGCAAGTAAAGGACCCACTTGAAATGTTAGTCCTAGTGTCTACTTGATTATATGGGACACCAATATACATATGATCTTTTATATTTCCACTGAGGCAATGACAAATGACCAAGAACTAGCACCCATTACACTCTTGGAGTGGTTGGCATTAGGAAGGGCATCCAGTCATAGAAACCATACCAAGTCAGACTGGAATCTAGTGCAGCTCTTCAGCTTACCAGCCCTGGTCAAACCATCCAACCCATACCAGCATGGTCAATGGATGTTAAATGGTGATGATGATGATGATGACTTATGTTTATAGTGTTGCAGTTCATCAACAACCTACCGATTCTAGAGATTATCCTCCTATGTCGGACAGTTTTCTGAATTCTGTAGTCCGTGCTGTTAAGCCTGGTTCTAACTTTAACCTTTGATTTAGCCAATACAAAATAATGGCAGTATGCTCCATTTTTTCTGTGGTTTCAAAGTCTAGTAGAATATTAAAAAAATCTTTAACTTAAAGAACATGTAAGGGCTGGCATCAAGAAAAAGTATACAGCTTTTAGGCGCAGGAGTGGCTGTGTGGTAAGTAGCTTGCTTACCAACCACATGGTTCCGGGTTTAGTCCCATTGCGTGGCACCTTGGGCAAGTGTCTTCTACTATAGCCTCGGGCCAACCAAAGCCTTGTGAGTGGATTTGGTAGACGGAAACTGAAAGAAGCCCGTCGTATATATGTATATATATATGTGTGTGTGTGTGTTTGTGTGTGTGTTTGTCCCCCTAGGATTGCTTGACAACCGATGCTGGTGTGTTTATGTCCCCGTAACTTAGCGGTTCAGCAAAAGGGACCGATAGAATAAGTACTAGGCTTACAAAGAATAAGTCCTGGGGTCGATTTGCTTGACTAAAGGTGGTGCTCCAGCATGGCCGCAGTCAAATGACTGAAACAAGTAAAAGAGTAAAAGAATAGCTGTAAAATACTACCTCAAATATATTTCCATCCAGATCATAGTAGCATGGAAATACAGACATTAAACATACAGGTCTTGTTTTTCTAAATTCCTGATGTAATTAATATATTTGTGAAATAACCAATTAAATTCATCACCATCATTATTTTAACACCCACTCATATCTGACCCATGCTGGCATGGCTCAGAGAGGATTTGTTGAAGCAGATTTTCTACAGCTGGACACCTTTCTTGTCACCATCTCTCACCTGTTTGCAAGCAAGGTAATATTTCTTTATAGCCAGACATGATTTTATGGAAGATTGGAAACAAAGGACACTGTTTGTATGGTGGTAACACTCATTTATGAAAACAGAGATGTGCGCGCGCGCGCACACACACACACACACACACACACACAAACACACACACATGATGGGCTTCTTTCAGTTTGCATCTGCCAAATCTGTTCACAACACTTTGGTTGGCTCAGGGCTGTAATAGAAGATACGTGCTCAAGGTGCCATTTAGTGGAACTGAGTTCAAAACCATGTGATTGAGAAGCAAACTTATTATCCACACAGCCATACCTGCACCTAGATATGTGTTTTAGATAAGTTTTTTTGTAATTGTTAATTTAAAAAATTTTAATTAATATTTTTTTCACTGTTATCTTTACTGCAAATTGTTTATTGTTTGTTTAAAAAAAAACCCCCAAAAGATAATGTCTATCTATTTCTGTTATCAATCAGTTTCTGTTTTTTTTTTTATTGCTGATTCACTGCAATTTGTTTTTCCAGATTACATTCCTGCACATGTACCCCAGATCCTCATCAATAGAGAACCTTTGAAGCACATGACCTTTGATGTGGAATTGTTAGGGGACGGAGACATAATTGTGAACGACCTTTGTAAACGCCTTGGCGAGGGCTGGAAAGAAGCCTTCTGTGATTCCGGTCCTTCTTTTACACAAATAAGAAAGGACCAACTTGAAACTCCTTCTCTAAAACCAGAACTGAAAGAAACGGGGAAAGGTTTACAGAACTCGCTATTCTCATCTCCTCTAAAACCAAACGATGTTCATGCCCCCTCATCAGATATTACAAAAGACTGTTTACATGGCACTCATTCAATAGTTCCTCCTGAAAACACAAACGGACAGGACAGTTTGTCTGCAAGTAATAACACACACCTCATTTCACATTCATTGTGTAAGTAGTATCAGAGGCAACTTTCTTCAATTTTAAAATTTGTTATTAATTTTTTATATCCATAATCTTAATTCTCAAGTTTATTTTTGAATTGCTTAAGAAAACCTATAAACATAAATTTACAAAATTATATGCATAGGCGCAAGTGTGGCTGTATGGTAAGAAGCTTGCCTTCCAGCCACATGGTTTCAGGTTTAGTCTGTCTGTGTGACACCTTAGACAAGTGTCTTCTGCTATGGTTCCAGGTTGACCAAAGCCTTGTGAGTGGATTTGGTTGACAGAAACTGAAAGAACGGCGAGCTGGCAGAAACGTTAGTGCGCCGGGCGAAATGCCTAGCGGTATTTCGTCTGCCGTTATGTTCTGAGTTCAAATTCTGCCAAGGTTGACTTTGCCTTTCATCCTTTCAAGGTTGATAAATTAAGTACCAGTTATGCACTGGGGTCGATGTAATTGACTTAACCCCTTTGTCTGTCCTTGTTTGTCCCCTCTGTGTTTAGCCCCTTGTGGGCAATAAAGAAATAAGAAACTGAAGGAAGACCATCATGTGTGTGTGTAACTGTCTCATTGACTTCGTATGATAGTTGTAAAACAGGTGTCACCATCATGCAAGCAGTGTTTTTCTTTTACAATATTCCGTGAAAATATATCTGGCCATGGAGAAATTATTATCTTACTTGGAAATGGGTGAGGGTTGGTGACAAGGAGGGAATCTGGCCACAGGAAATCTGCCTCAACAAATTTTGTCTGACCCATGTGTGCATGGCTAAGCAGATGTTAAAATGATGATGATATGGACTTGAAAGAGTATTAGATTAAAATAACAATGTGTGGATAACATCTGTGTTGTATATGCAAATTTGTTACGGGACTGGTTGTAATATTTTGTCTTGGAGAAGCATCTCAAAGAAACTTGTATGTTAAAAAAAAAAGCACAGAGCTTGCTCAGAGTGTTGTTGGCAGATCATTTGAGCCAGTGTTTTGACCTCATTTGGTTTCAAGTGATGAACATCTCTGGATATTCTGAGCTAAGCTGGAAAATGTTTTGCTAATTTTTTAATTTTTATTTCTATATGCAACATTTCATATAACATTCCTCAAATAAGAAATTTTGACAATCAGATGTTGCCTGTCTAGGCAATATTTATTTTTGTGAATTTAACATTTTCATAATTGGATCATCTGTGATAGACATCCTCTTGATGTAGCAAATTGGCTATCAGCAAAAATCTCCAATTCTATTGAGAGCAACATTGACTGCTTGTGAACACTGGAATAAGGAGATAAATGCTAAATTTTGGCCATATTTGTACTTGATTTTTCCTTTTGCTTATTGACATGGTGATTGTAGGCCTTATGGGGAATTGATGCTGTCTTAAAGTGAAAGGAAAATCTGTATTGGATGATTGCAAGTTGATATGAGGAATCTATAAAATATTTTCTGTGTCAAACTCAGTAATTTTACTTGTTTTTATGAAAGTGAGGGTAGGTAGTGGATTTCTTGAGAAAGGCTGAAAGAAATTAATCTTTCAGATATCTTTCTGAAATGATAGGAGAAAAGGAATTGAGGTGGATGGATAGTTCCTAAGAATCTGGTTATTTGTGTGTGGAGGAGAAGGAAATAAGAAAAGAAAGAAAAAAGAGAGAAAAGAGAAAAGAAGTGTCAGAAAGAAAGAAAGTTAAAGAGAGAAAGAGAAAAAGACAATTTGGTGAGAGAGAGATGCAGAGACATGCAAAATGCTGTTGTCATATTCATGTATGTGTACATATATGTGTATATATGCATTTTTTTTTTTTGTGCGGGTGGCACATGAAATGCACCATTTTGAGCGTGGCCATTGCCAGTACCGCCTGACCGGCCTTCGTGCGGGTGACACGTAAAAGCACCCACTACACTCTCTGAGTGGTTGGCGTTAGGAAGGGCATCCAGCTGTAGAAACTCTGCCAAATCAGATTGGAGCCTGGTGTAGCCATCTGGTTTCACCAGTCCTCAGTCAAATCGTCCAACCCATGCTAGCATGGAAAGCGGACGTTAAACGACGACGACGACA
>NC_068984.1:114111942-114117439 GCF_001194135.2 Octopus bimaculoides | reverse complement strand
GCTATTCCAAAACTCCAACAAAGATTTTCAGAATAGCAGACCCACATAAGATGGATTTTCTCCACTTTGACGGAGATTTTTCAAATTTGTTTTCCATCACACTCTTGCAAATGATGGGGGAAGCTTTTTATGATAAAATTTTTTGAAAATTTACAAATAGTCCTTCCCCCTTCCAGACTTATTATGTCCATTTTCTTTTGCTCTACATATTTAAAAACGATGGGAGATGCATTTTTGGTAAAAAAAAAAGAAGTTTTTCAAATCCATTTCTCTCAGTACCTATTTTGGCCAATATATATATATTTTTTGGCACTACACACTTAAAAACCATGGGAGAAATCTTGAAAGTTAAAAAGAAAAAATAAATTTGGAAATTGGCAAACACCATTACAATTCCTACTTCCTTCATTTCCAAATAGAAAATGAAATGTAATTTAAAAACAATAGTGAAATTTTAAAAAAAGTTTTCATTAAAAATAAATCCTAAAATTTCAGCTTTTGTTTGAAATATTTTTTACATCATAGTTTTAAAATATGGACAGTCCTAATATGCATTGTCTTTCTGTTGATAATTTCAAAATAATTTAAAGACAAAATGGTGATCTAAGGGAGATTTAGCTGTTTGTACTACATCCCACAACCACCTTCCTTGTTTGTTTGTTATTCTGACATGTATTGGTGTTTTTCAATATTTTTCTCCCTATAAACACATTCTATGGAATTATGATGCAGTAGTCAATTGCTGGGATTTAAGCAACAAAATTTTTTATTTAAATCTTTAACCTCACCCCACATCAAGTAAGTCCATGCACACATGCACGTGTGTGCTTAAAAAAAACAAACATATTTGCTAGCAGAAAAGTATGCTATTAAAATAAATTATCTTTTATACATATCTTTTAAATCACTTGCATACACATATACTTAGCATGAGTGATATACCTTTATAGAGAGTGAAAGCAACAACAACAAAATATTTAAATCTTTAACCCCACCCTGCATTAAGTGAATTTGTGTGTGTGTGTGTGAGAAAAAAACACATTTACTAACAGAAAAGTATGCTAATAAAATAAATTCTTTTACATACCTTTTTTTAAATCACTCTGTTGCCCTAATGAAATTCCTTACACACATGCATACATACACACTGACAAACACATACTCAGCATGAGCAATATACATTTGTAGGGAGTGAAAAAGTTTACCAAGAGAAAATGAAAGAGATAGACACAAATTTTGAAATTTTAAAATTAAGTAAAAATGTTCAAGTTTGGTATACTGGTGTACTTTTTCATGCTGAATCTGAGTTATTCATTCATTCTAGAAAAATTTTAGAAAAATGTTAGATGTTTATGGTTTGATTTTTAACCACAAATACGCATATGTGACTGTGACAACAGTATTTTCATTTCTCAGTACCATTGTTAAAAAACATTTAGTTGACTCACTGAGGTACCACTGTTGAAAATAAGAAATTTCTTATTTTAAAAGCAGTAGCTCAGCCATCATTATCATTATTTAGCATCTGCTTTCCATGCTGGCATGGGTTACATAGTTTGACTGGAACTGATAAACTGGAGAGCTGTATCAAATTCCAGTCTGATTTGGCATAGTTTCTATGGCTGGATGCCCTTCCTAACACCAACCACCCCAATAATGTAACAAGTGCTTTTTATTTGCCACCGGCATGGGTGCTTTTATGTGCCAACCGGCTCAGGTGCTTTTACATACCACTGGCACGGGTGCTAGTTATGTGACACCAGCATTGGCCACAACTATGATTTCACTTGGCTTTGGTTTTAGATATATGTTTTTGTGGGATTGATAATGAAACCAAAGCAGTCTAGGAAATTACAAAAATACTCTTGGATATCCTGAGTAAAGCAAAACGAATATGTAAATGTTTAAACGTTGTTTTACGTATATTTTAATTCAATTCCTCCGTCTTGTTCCAGCTCCAGCAAAGAACAGTTGTGAAGAAAATAATGATGAACAAAGCAAGAATGAAGAAAACGGTGAAAATGCTGACATCAGAAGCTTTTTTAACAAGAAGCCTGAGAAAATACCGAAGCAGAGTTTAGGAAAGCAGTTAAAAGGTTTGTAGCTTGAGTGTTCAGACAAAATATTTATAGGTGCAGGCATGGCTGTGTGGTTAAGGAACCTCATGGTTTCAAGGTTCAGTCCCACTGTTTGGCATCCTTATACTCTAGCTCCAGACTAGCCATTGCCCTCCGAGTGAAATTGGTTGACAGAAACTGTAAGGAATCTCATTGTATATGTTTGTGTGTGTGTGTATTTGCACTGCTATATGGGTTTTTAGCTTGTTTGGATTTTGAATCTTGCAAATGATGGCATAATTTTTGTTTGTTTTCTTTGTCTATATTATTAAATATTTAATATTATACCTTGACTTCTGTGTGGGTGTTGATCCCTGTTAACAGGTCACTAGTATATCATTGTAGCTACCTAAATTAAGTGCTCATTTAAGTGGTCAGGGGTTGTGAAATTGCTTTGGTGTGGTGGTTGGTATAGTTATATGGTTTACAGCAGATACTATGTTTGAATCCCAGGTGATGTTACGACTTCTTTCCAAGTTGTAGAAATCATACCAAAACACATATGGAGCCTGAACAGCCTTCAGCTGGCCAGCTCCTGTCAAACCGTCCAACCCATGGATAATGGATGTTAAATGATGATGAAGATGATGATATATAGTTCAAATTTACAGAAAACAAAAGACGAAGATGGGAACAACTAGCAGATGTATTAGTTTGATGCTTGGGATATGAGGGAGAGAGGGAGAGAGAGAGGCAAGTAGGCAGGCAGGCATGTCTTCTACTGCAGCTTTGGGCTTGTGAAGCCCATCTGAGTGGATTGATCATCATAATTTTTTTTAATGTCTGTTCTCCATGCTGGCATGGTTGGATGGTTTGACAGGAGTTGGCCAGCTGGAGAGCTGCCCAGGCTCCATTTGTCTGTTCTGGCATGCTTTCTATGGCTGGATGCCCTTCCTAAGGCCTACTGCTTTACAGACTGCTGGGTGCATTTTATGCGGCACCAGCATGGGTGCTTTGTACATGGAGCTGGTATGAGTGCTCTGTATTTGGCACTGGCATAGGTGCTCTGTGTGTGGCACTGACACAAGTACTTTGTACATGGCACTGGGATGGTGCTTTGTGTGTGACATCAACATGGGTGCTTTGTACATGGCACTGGGATGGTTGCTTTATATGTGACACCAGCTTGGGCACTTTGTATGTGGGGCTGGCTCGGGTGCTTTGTATGTGGCGCTGGCACAGTTGCTTTGTATGTGGCATTGGCTTAGGGCAGGGCTTTTCAAACTTTTTGACTTGCGGACCCCTTTATATTTCAGGCTTTACCTTAGGGACCCCCTTATAAACGCTTATGAAATTTATACATAAATATTTGCTTAAAATAACATATATTTTTACATTTATTTATTTAGCAGTATTTAACAAATAGGTTAAGTATTTGCTGTCTACGGACCCCCTGTCTTGTCCTTGCGGACCCCCTGTGGTCCGTGGACCACAGTTTGAAAACCCCTGGCTTAGGGGATTTGATAGTCAAAAACTGGAAAAAGTTAGGTGTACTGTGTACAAGGCACCCAGTACATTCTGTGAAGTGGTTGGTGTTAGGAAGGGCATCCAGCTATAGAAACCATGTCAAAGCGGATATTGAAGCTGGTGTTGTCCTCTGGTTCACTGGCTCCTGTCAAACCATCCAACCCATGTCAGCATGGAAAATGGTCATTAAAAAAAATTATGATAATGTATGTGTGTCTTTATATATGTACGTGTGTACATATATACTCTTGTCTTGTGATCTGGTGATGGTTGTAAGAGAGCATCACAATTATACAGGCAATGTTCTTTGTGTCTTGTCTTCCGTGAGAAACATATCTGACCATGGGAAACATTATTTTGCATGGAAACAGGTTTGGGTTGGCAATAGGAAAACACACAGCCATAGAAAACCTGCTTCAACAAATTCCCTCTCACTCATGCAAGCATGGAAAAGTAAACATTAACTGATATATACATATGTAGTGTGTATGTGTGTGTTTACATCTCTCTCTCTCTCTCTCTCCCTTTCTCTCTTTCTCTCTCTCTCCTTTTCTCTCTTTCTCTCTCTCTCCTTTTCTCTCTTTCTCTCTCTTTCCTTTTCTCTCTTTCTCTCTCTCTCTCCCTTTCTCTTTCTCTCTCTCTCTCCCTTTCTCTTTCTCTCTCTCTCTCTCTCTCTCTCTCTCTCTCTCTCTCTCTCTCTCTCTCTCTCTCTCTCTCTCTCTCTCTCTCTCTCTCTCTCTCTCTCTATCTGTCTGTCTATCTATCTATCTATCTATCTATGGCTGATTGTATTTGTATATCTTCATGTACACATGTAAGTTTGTATATATGCTTCTGTGTATCTATGTATGTATGTTAATATATATTATATATATGGTGTATTTTCCTTCCAGAGAACCAAGTGCTATTTCTAGCACCTAGTCAGTATGTCTACCCTGGTGCAGAAATCTATTCTGAAGATGAAGACATGATCTTTGAATCTGACAGCCATCAATCTGTAAGCAGTTGCAGTTGGGATAATTTCTCTGACGAAGACAATGGCACTGATGGTGGCACCATGAAAAATGGTTTTGAAAGCTCTGATGCTTCTGCTTTGAATAGTGTTCCCTCTAATGTTGATATGTCTACTGAAAATCATCATCCCAGTGAGCATGTAGACAGTTGTGCACTAGATTCTGATTTAAATGTACCCACTCATTTAGAAAACATGGAAGGTGTTGCAACTACGATTTCCTCCCTTAGTTCATTCAACAAACAATTAGATGTCTGTCAGAACAAAGAACATCTTGAAAATGAGCAAGAGGACATGAATGATGTGTGCAAAGAAAACTTTCTCCGACTTAGTGACAGTAATAAACAGAACGGTTACGCTGTTGATGGTGAGTCAATAGAAGACAGGTTGTCTGCTGTACCTTCTTACATTAGTCGAGAATGCACGGAGAACACACAACATAACGAGATCTCTTTGACTGATGACAAAATGCATCATATACGAATGGACACGTGTTCTAACAGTCCTATTCAAACGGAACCAACTGCCAAATCATTATTAGCAGAAGTAGAATCCACCACTGAAGACATTGATAAAACATAATGGTGTTTCTATAGGTTGTGTGTTGCAATGTATGTGTTGTAAGGTTTAAAAAAAAAAATGTAAAAAACAAATAAAAAGACAAAAAATATAAAAGACAGAGCCAGAAAGATAAAATTTCAAAAACAAAAACCCCTACTAAATCACTGTCTTATGTAATGTCCTTTATACTCTTCTTTATTTATTTTTTTTTTCATTGCACTTTCATTTCATCTCTGCCCCTCCACCCCTACAAAAAAGAAAACAAATACTAACCCTTGATAATACGCTAACACTAAAAACTAAACTCAGTGACTAATGGGATTGACATATGGGCATTATT
>NC_068984.1:114110307-114110699 GCF_001194135.2 Octopus bimaculoides | reverse complement strand
TATATATATATATATATATATATATATATATATATATATATATATATATGTAAATTGTATGCATACAAATACTGTATATGTGTGTATACATATGCACGCACAATATACATATATGTATATTGTGCATGTATGTATATATGTATGTGTGTATACACACATTGTGTGTATGTATAGGTGTGTTTGTATATATATGGAGGTATATGTGTGTATATAAGTGTGTATATATATAGGTATATGGTTGTATGTATATATATATATAGATATCTATATAATATGGGTGTATATTTGTTATACATAAATTTATGTAAGTAATGTATGTGTATCTTTTTTTTGTGTGTGTGTATGTGTCTATATATATATATATATATATATATATACATATATATATATGT
>NC_068984.1:114094138-114110288 GCF_001194135.2 Octopus bimaculoides | reverse complement strand
TATATATATATATATATATATATATATATATATATAAAATGTTTGTGTGTATAAGATTGATAGGTGTTTATAAAATAACTTCTACTTCCCAAAAGTGATTTACTCCAGCAGAAAAATAAATCCTAGAAGGGAGCCCCACTGGGAAAATAGAGCAATAAATGGGATTTACATACATTCATAACTGTTTGGAATTTATAATGCTCATTCTCTTATTTGCAGCCTATTACATTACAAGAAAATCCTCTGTAAAATGGACACCCTCAGGCAGATAGAAACTATTTTGATAATGACCTACTTTAGATCTCGTTAGGTGGGTTATTTTCTAGACATTGCCTTTTAACCGTTTAGCATTTAGTTTGCTCTGTCTAATCTAATGATTATTTATTGACGTTGGTTTTGAATTAGTCATGCACTATCTTGTAGCTTTGAGGTTTGGATGATGCTTTTGATTATTTTTAGAACAGAATTGTCAGGTAGGCTTAAGAGGTTGGATAGGTCCAGTTTTAACATAAAACAGTTAGAATATTTGAGCCAGATATGTCTGGTTTAAATGCTAAAGGGTTAAATACTGCCCAGAACAAAAGTTGCAGAATAACTAAATCTGGAAATTGTTTTTTTTTTATATATATATAGTCATTCCGTGGTTCAGTGTTATCTCTAAGGAGGAGGAATTTGCTGAAAGTGTTTTGCAAAATAATTTTTGTTGAATTGTTATCTGTATAATTTGAATCATGGTAAAATATAATTTTGGTCATTTGCAATGCATATATTATTGTTAACCCTTTTGCTATTATATTTCTGTTGAAATACACTGACCTTGTTTCGGTTAATTTTAGAAGCAATGAAGAATTCAGTAAAATAACTTTGTCGTTATTAAGCAAGTGTTTGGAACAAATCAGCATGAAATTTTAACAGGTTTTAATTTAGGTCACTTTTAAACAGAAAGATAGTGTTACAGAACCAAGAACAATCTTAGTTGGGTTGGAATCAAAAGGGTTAAATTGATTTAGAAAACAGAAAAAATTGTTTTCTCCTAGTATCAGTCTTTAAGTCTTAAATTTATGTCAATAATACTTCATTCCACTCTTTTAAGTTGTTGAATTAAAGATATTGCATGGTTCATTGACATCTCAGAATAAAACTTCTTTTTCTGCAAGAAATTACAAAATCGACTGGCAAGATAATAAAAGAAGTGTGCATTTCAATCTTTGTGTATTTGGCGGCCGCTTTACCTAATTTGCATATTGTAGGAATTTAATACTACAAATTTGCATATTATATCTTATGAATTTTTGCTACTTTCAAGATGGTGTTGCATTTGATCAAATTGAAGTGTTAATGAGCTAAAACTTTTGGAGTTATAACCTCAAAGTTGTTTTAGAGTAAGTGTTATGAAATGATGCAACTCTGCTATTGAAAATAATGAATGTTTCATGTGTGTATTATTTGTCTGCCGTGTTGGGTTTAGGACAAGTCTATTCTTATGTTTGGAACATTAGTTTGAATCCATTGAAAGTATATTCTTTTCAAGAGATCTTAAACTCTCCTCTGTGTCTTCAGTAATTCAATCTCTCCCTTAATTTTAATCTTTCTTCTGCATCTTCATTGGTTCAACATTTAGCCTTATTTGTGACATCATACATTAGCAGAAATATTATGAATAGGAATAGGAGTCTAGTGGTATACTAGCCATTCATTCTGGTTAAAATACACATCCAAAAAGAATATGTGTGGTATATGAAGTAGAAACACAATAGCAAAAATCCTGGAAGATTAACCAACAAGTGTTTCATTCAAATTCTCTAGAAAACAATGCTCATTCAGGCAAGTAAAGATGCTGCAAAAGGAATGCTCATAGCAACAGAAATGGGATGGAGATTTCTGTTTCAAGTTGCTGTGTGAATATTTAGTCATTGATATCTCAAACTAAAATATCATTCATTAACCCTTTTGTTACTGTATTTCTTTTGAGATGCTCTTTGTTTCTTTCAATTAATTTTAAATATAACAAAGAATTTAGTAAAATAACTTCATTATCATTAAGCTAGTGTTAGGAACATAAATTGTGACTAAGGTTTGGTGGAAGATTTTAACTCAGAACTTTTGAAAACAAGACATTTGTACTACAGAGCGGTTTCAGGCGGGTTGGTATCAAAAGGGTTAAGCTGTTTTAATTGCCTTCAAGTATCTTTATAAACAGGGACAAAACTTTCTCTCCCCATCCCCTGCATTGCTGATATTACTGTTTACTGTGATTAGTTATTCCACTCCGCATCAATAATTCGTTTTTTCAGTTGCCTTTTTTCACTATTTTAGACACTCTGTCTCTTTGTTACACTTTCTCTTTCTATTTTTTTCTTTTTACTTTAATATATGAAATGTGTCTTTCTGTTTTCTTATTACCATAATATCTGTTAAAAAATGATAGCCTATTTACTACTAATAGTACCTGTTAAAATAATGGGGTTTTTATTACTATCATAGTACCTGGGTTTATTTTTTATCATTACTATAGTACCTGTCAAAAACGATTACATTTATTTATTACTACCATAAGACCTGTCAAAAATGGAGTTTATTTATTACTATCATAGTACCCGTCAAAATTATGCAGATTATTGTTATTATCATAGTATCTTTCAGTAATTACTCTTTTACTTGTTTCAGTCATTTTGACTGCGGCCATGCTGGAGCACCGCCTTTAGTCAAGCAAATTGATCCCAGGACTTATTCTTTGTAAGCCTAGTACTTATTCTATTGGTCTCTTTTTGCCGAACCGCTAAGTTACGGGGACGTAAACACACCAGCATCAGTTGTCAAGCGATGTTGGGGGTGGGGTGGGGGGACAAACACAGACACACAAACACACATATATATATATATACATTTACATATATACGACAGGCTTCTTTCAGTTTACGTCTACCAAATCCACTCAAGGCTTTGGTCGGCCCGAGGCTATAGTAGAAGACACTTGGCCAAGGTGCCACGCAGTAGGACTGAACTCGGAACCATGTGGTTGGTAAGCAAGCTACTTACCACACAGCCTAATCTTTATTTCATATCTTGCTCTATTTTCTTCTTGAGTTTGTTTGTCTTTTTTCAGTTCTTTTTACTTTGAGCTTCTGTTTCTTTTGTGTTTCTTATATTTCTCCTTTCTTTTCTTGTCGCCTTTCCTTTCTTACGTGTTCTATCTCTTCCTTCACTTCTTTCTTTCATCCTTTCCTATATTTAACTGCCTGTTTTACTTGACTGTTGTCTGTTTCTCTTTCTTTCTCAATCTCCCACATCTATTTATCTATTAATTCACCTCTTTTTATAATTCTTAGTACTTCTCTCAGTATAGCTTTTGCTTTCTCTTCCACATTCCTATAGCATGGCAGAAAGAGATAAATCAGCAAACATGCACACATATCCAAACAAAAAAATGGAGCTGTGAATTTTTGTTTTATAATATTGATTAATTGAGTATCGAAGTCAATATAATCAGCTGGTCTCTCTCTTCAAATTTCTGGTCTTGTTCCAGTATTAGAAATTATTGTTATTGTTACAATTATTATTATTGCTGTTGTGGCGAGCTTGTAGAACATTGGACGAAATGCTTGGCATATTATTATTATTATTATTATTATTATTATTATTATTATTATTATTATTATTATTATTATTATTATTATTATTATTATTATTGCTGTTTGTTGTGGTGAGCTTGTAGAACATTGGACCAAATGCTTGTCATTTTTTCTGGCTCTTTATGTTCTGAGTTCAAATTCCATCAAGGTGAACTTTCACCTTCATCCTTTTGAAGGTGATAAAATAAGTTCCAGTTGAGTGCTTAGATCAAGGCAATTGACTTACCTGCTCTCCTAAAATTTCAGGCTTTATACCTATAGTGAAAGAATTATTATTTAAAGGTAGTGAGCTTGTAGAATTGTTAGCATGCCAGACAAAATACTTGGCAGCATTTCATATGGCTTTACTTTCTGAGTTCAAATTCTGCCGAGGTTGACTTTGCCTTTCATCCTTTCAGAGTTGATAAAATAAATACCAGTTCAGCATTGGGGTCAGTGTAATTGACTTACCCTGTCCCCTAAAATTACTGGCCATTTGCCAAAATTTGAAACCATTATTATTATTATTATTATCATTGAGAGGAATGGACTGACAGAACTGCTAGGGCAATGAACAGAATGGCTTTCAGAAGTTATGATCTTTTAGAGTCTGAGTTCAAATTCTTCCTGGGGTCAAAGAAAAATAATTATGAATTTACAGAAAAATAAGAAGGAAGGGTAGCTATAATTGATTATATCACTATCCAAAAGTTTGAGTCATTGTGCTGTGTTAGCAATTATCATGTGTCATTTTTTTTTCATTGGAACCAGCCTCATGTTTTCTTGATATCTTTTTCATATTCATGAAATTAATTGAATTTATAAAATGCGGTTAGGGACTTTTGATTTAGGACATAGTCTTAGAATATGAATATGTTAAAATAATTTATTTACTAGCTGTCATCAGACTGTTTGATGACAGCTCATAAGCTGAAACTTTGAAGTCACTGTCAACTCTTTCCTTGTAAAAATTAATATTTATTTTACTAAATAGTATTGAGTGATCCTTCAATATAATGTTAAATTGCTTTTATATATAATACCTATCTATATACATACATACATACATGCTTTTTGCTTATTAAACAGCTGTTTCAAAATGGTTAACACGATTAAGTGATTAAGATTATTAGCCAATAAAAATATAAGTTATTTTATAAACACCTGATATGTATGTGTATGCACATTTGTATTTATATGTATATACACATATGATATAAATATATGTTGATAAACATATTTGTATAAAAATTATAACAACACAACCTTCTGAACTAATGATGCTTTGTAAGCTGTGTATGCAAGGAAAAACAACCGCAGGAATCACTTGTATACATGTGTGTGTGTATGAGTGTGAGCATTTATATATGTGTATATACATATGTTGTGTGTGCCAAATAATTTAGTAATTGAATCAAAGTCTTATGCGAATTAGACAATTCTTTGAGGTTAACTTACAAATTGTCTTGTTGCTATGCTAATGATTTGTTTTAATCACAGCTCATTGTCTTCTTTTTATTGTTATTTTAATCTTTTGGTATAAGGGAATGCATTCCTAGAAGTTGCTATGCCACACAAGTGGGCCTGACTTAACTCAATCTTTGTGCTTCTACCTAAGGATTCTTTTCTTCCAGACATCACAGTTTGTGCTATAAACTGTTTAGTTTTCTAGTGATGTACACCTTGTCCTTCTGCTGAGTTGTTGATGGGATTATCTTGCATTAAAAGAACGATGAGATAGATGGATTATAGATGAAGTTGAAAGAGAGAACTTGAGTCTAAGCAAATTCCCTTGGGTAGAGAATCTTAGTAATTTTCTTGATTTTTTTTTTTTTAATCCTTTTCAAATTCCACCAAGGTCAGCTTTGCCTTTCATTCTTTCAGGGTTGATAAAATAAGTACCAGTTGAGCACTAGTATTGATGTAATTGACTAGCCCCCTCCTGCAAAATTTTTGGCTTCATGCTTTTATAATAGAAAGAATTATTATTATTAAGGCATTGAACCAGCTGAATCATTAGCACGCTAAGCAAAATGCTTACTAGTATTTCACTATGTTCTGAGTTGAAATTCCGCCGAAGTCGATTTTGTCTTTTATCCTTTCAGGGTTGGTAAATTCAGTACAAATCATGTACTTGGGTCGATGTGATCAACTACCCCCTCCCCTCAAATTCCAGGCCTTGTGCCTCTAGTAAAGTTGAGCGCTGAGAGGGTTGATGTAATAAGCTATCCTCCTCCCCTAAAATTTTAGGCCTATAAAAAAGATTTATTTCTTTTAAGATAAACTTTCTACAATTTTCCTCTTTTAATCACAGTTGTAGAAATCAGAAAATATTGTCTTGAATAATGCCTTGCACTTGGCTAGTGATACTTGTGTCCTTACAGAAACTGCAAAAAATCACAAGTCATTGAATTGATTTCAGATTTCGTTTGAGGTTGCGAACCAGCTTTGAATACATCAGGACAGATGTAGAGAGGAAACTTTAATGCATAAATAAATCAAAACCAGCAAATTGATGGATGTAGTTTACTGATTTAAGGGATTGATCTATGAATTATGCTCATTGTTTTGAAACCTACAATCTTAAGTATAGTACTCTTGGATAGATCATTTCTCGGTATAAGACAGAAGTTTGAAGTGGCAGGATTGTTTCGACAGACATGTGAAAAAGTCCAGAGAGTATCCAACCTCTTCTGCTAGGAATATTTATCAACCGTTAGTTATGTATTAGTTGATATTTAGTGATAAGACTCACCTTTGAGAGGATCCTTTTGAGAAACAGTCTTGGCACTAGATAAAGGCTTAAAGATAAGGGTGTATATATTATCAGACAAGTATATATTTTTTGTGTAACCAAGGTGGTAGTGAAAGGATTAGAGGGTCTTTGATGTGGATTCTCCTTTCTATGATACTTCATACAGTTGATTCAAAGAGAAAGAGAGAGAAAGCAAAGAAATAGACCCCAAAGGAATGAAGAGCAATGTTGGTCACAATGGGATTTCAACTTAGAGCACAGAGTGCCAAAATACACCAGGTATTTTATCCAATACTGTTGTGGCTTGCCATATTCCCCATCTTTAGTTTATACTGAAAATGTTAAGTTGCCTTTTGTTGTGAAAAGTTACGTCTGAACAAGATTCATTAGTCTGTAAATCAGAAAGTGATTCTGCCTCACTGTCTGATTGATTTGTTCTTAAATATTGAATATACTACCACAAGTTATGTCTTTGTATTCTTTACTAGAAAATGTTCATGTTAGGAAACCCTTGGGCATCTATTCCCTTGATTTGTAAGAAAATTATTCAATTTATTATGATAGATCTTATTGACTTGTGGGAGCTACATTCTGTGCCGGTGAAAAAAATTATTTCTGCTTTTTCTTGTGATTCCATTGAACTTTTCAGAGTTTTTTACAGTGGTGTTTTGTGTCACTTCTTAAATCAGCCATCATTTCTAGCACATCTTTTATACATGGTTCCGAAAAGAAGTCAAATTATGTACTGTCATTTGTTCAATGTCCGTAAAAGTTTCATTATTATCACAAGGAGTTTGTATGAAATTTCATGATGAAGTGCTGCCTCTTTAATTATTTAAAAAAAAATATATCCTTTCATTGCATTAGTTATTTCTCTTTTATGTTCCCTCCGATGTTCCGTATCAAAGAATTCTTATTCAACTTGAGTGGGAAGAAAACTGTTCACAGTATACAGTTCTATGGTAGCTTCTTGAACACACCATTATAGCCACAAATGCACTAGGTAGCTTTGTTTGTTTCTTCATCCAGTTCTGACATGATGCTCTGTTGTTAACCAATTGTGTTATGAATGAGAGTGGAGGCGCAATGGCCCAGTGGTTAGGGCAGCGGACTCGCGGTCATAGGATCGCAGTTTCAATTCCCAGACTGGGCGTTGTGAGTGTTTATTGAGAGAAAACACCTAAAACTCCACGAAGCTCCGGCAGGGGATGGTGGCGAACCCTGCTGTGCTCTTTCACCACAACTTTCTCTCAATCTTACTTTCTGTTGTGCCTGTAATTCAAAGGGCCAGCCTTGTCACACCGTGTCGCGCTGAATATCCCCGAGAACTACGTTAAGGGTACACGTGTCTGGAGTGCTCAGCCACTTGCACGTTAATTTCACGAGCAGGCTGTTCCGTTGATCGGATCAACTGGAACCCTCGACGTTGTAAGCGATGGAATGCCAACATATGAACGAGAAACTGTTCAAGGAGTACTTAGTGATAGCTTTGTGATGCTTATAATTTGGTGAAAAAACCCTTTCTTTACTATATTCCTGTTAAAATACACTGCTTTTAAGTCAATTAGTTTTGAAAATAACAAAGAATTTAGTAAAATAACTTTGATGATTGAGCTGATGTTTAGCCCTTAATATGGAATTTTAATGGAAGGTTTTAATTTAGATCCCTTTATCCCTTTGTCATATTTCTGTTGAAATAAACTGCCTTTGTTTCTATTAGCTATGAAAATGATGAACTTGGAAAAATAACTTGGTCATTATTAAACTGGTATCTGGAATAGAAATTCACATAAAATTTTAACAGAAGGTTTTAATTTAGAACATTTTAAAACAAAAGTTTGTACCATAGAACCAGGAGTGGCCTCAGGCAGGTTGATACCAAAAGAATTAAATTAGAAGTCTGTATCAGGTGGGTAAGCATCAAAACGATTTAGTGTGGTTATATAATCTCGTTACATTTAAGCCAAGTTTAAACACTGCTAATGAAACTATCTTAGTGAGGCAGGTGTAAAAAAAAAGTATTAAGAAGTGTTGAGCTGTTTTCTTGAGCAGCCGAATATATTTCTTTGACATTGTTCATAGAATTCTTTGGATCATGCTGGCAGTCTTCAGATGCCTCTGGAATTCAATCATAGCAGCTGCTTTATCTTTGATGATATAATTGACTAAAGTGGTTTTTCTATGCTTGTTGATACCTTGAATTATCTAATTTATTTTTTTTCAACAGTTTCGCTCTTGTGTCCAATAGGATATTGACTAAGTGGTATTCTTATACAGACTAGATAATTTCTTAAATCAAATGTAATATGTATGAGTACTAAGACCTATTATATATAGAGCTGCTCAAAAAGTGATTGTTCTTGTCAATGACTGCATTTACTCTTTTTATGGTGCAGATAATCCAATCTGAAGATCTTTATAGAGAGGCTGTCCAAATTTTCTGTCTTTTATTCTTTTGTATCACTGTCTTAACAAGACTGGCCTTGAATCTACATTATTTACATTATTTACATTTGATGGATATTTTTCCTCATCTTGTTTGTTGTTAACACAACGTTTTGGCTGATATACCCTCCAGCCTTCGTCAGGTGTCTTGGGGAAATTTTGAACCTGGGTTCTCATTCCTAACGATGTTACTATTATTATATTATTATTATTATTACTAGTGGTTAAGAGCGCGGGCTACTAACCCCAAGATTCCGAGTTCGATTCACGGCAGCGACCTGATTAATGATAGTAATAATAATAATAATATAATAATAGTAGCATCGTTAGGAATGAGAACCCAGGTTCAAAATTTCCCCAAGACACCTGACGAAGGCTGGAGGGTATATCAGCTGAAACGTTGTGTTAACAACAAACAAGATGAGGACAAATATCCGTCAAATGTAAATAATGTAAATAATTCCTCATCTCTTAAATATAGAAATGTATGTATGGCCTTGAATCTACTCTGAATTCAATTTTGAGTTCAACACATGGAGTCACAGTCAATGGCATTCAACTACTCATTGTTGACAGTTTCTAACTCTTTTGAGGTTTAAATGTTTGATGATACTTATGGCAAAGAAATAATTTGTAACAATACTGCTAGCTCGTATTGGTTTTCATGCATTCTTGTATGCTGAACCATTGATACAGTGAACTCAGACAAGGCTTTTGTAGATGTGAGATTTGACCATTGCACAGGAAATTCATCCAAGTGCTTGAATAGTTCTATATGATTGTTGAAGGACTAAATTAACGAACTTACAGGTCCTGAATGGAACTTGCTTCAGTAGTATTGAGGCCATAATTCTGAAGGTTCAGGTACACAGGTTGCTTTATATTATTCATATATAGTAGTCCCTACATGCTACAAAGAGAATGATTGACTGGTGCCATAAATCACAAGATCACTGAAGAAATTAATGAGAACTTATATCTAAGACCATTTCTTTACTAAATATCTGGAGTTATATGCAGAGATTTTGATATTGAAAGCATTTGTACCTGAGTGTATATATAAAGAAAAAGAAGCACAAATTGATGTCCTCAAAGTTGGTCAACTGATTGTTCTCTCTCCATATTTGGGCAATCAAATACAATTCAACTCCCAAGAGATGTAACAGTATCAAAATCTAAACTTATTAGGTGACAAGGTCATGACTAAACAAGAAACTTATGTTAATATATTAAAAATTATCAAAACTATAAATGAACTTTTACAAATTATGTGTTACCTTAGAAGTTGTAGTACCATGACTAATCTTATTGAATGACATTGGTTTCCTGAGCAACTATTTTAACTATTAATTGATATTGAGGGAATTTCTGAATCCTGCCATATAGTTCTTATGGCAGACTATTGTCTTTATTTACTTCATTTCTCAACTTTTACAAAAAAGAAAAAAAAAAGCATTTTGTTTATTAACATGACCATAGAGTCCCCTGTAAAACATTTGTCAAGAATACCATAAGCTGGCTTAACAAATTTTGAGCTCATTTTCATGAATTATTGTTTTTATGAGTGTTCTTTCAAAAATTGAGAGGCAACATCTGACTGTGTATGATTGGAGCTCTGGGAATGTATGTTCTAAACTTTATAATCATTAAGAAGGTCCAGTGAAATGTTTGCAATTCTATTTACAAAGTATGAAATGTTATCATCAAAAGTTTACTTTTTGCTCATTAGTATTCCTTTTCTCAAAACATTGACCGTATGAACAAGATTGGCACATTATTATCATACTATTACTTGCTTTTCTTTCCGAGGACATCATCATCTTTGTTTAACCTGAATATCCTTAAAACATTAGGAATTTGCAAAGTGATGTAGATGATCTTTTTTCCTTCTCCTTCCCCACCTCCAAATGGTTCACTTTTCTGATATCTCACTGCCTCTGTTTGCTTTCTGGGTTGTAGAAGGATTAAGAAGTCTAATCCTCTGTGATTAATGAGACGAACTATATGATCATCTTGTCTGAAGGTGGGTTAAGGTACCTTCACATTCTATCTTCAGAACTTAACAATAAATTTTGGAGCAGGTTATTGATGAACAAATTTTAGAATAATGAAGATGGCTATCCATGTTCTGATAAACGTTTAATGGCCTAAACATGAAAAAAAAACATGATGTACTAATTAATGATGTTAACATTGTATATCATGGCTACTAAAAACTACATTGCTATACTGTGTTAAAGATATCTGACTCATTTCTTAGGGTACCCTATAAGGTTATTGAAGATTATAGTAGGTATCTCTGAAAATTGTTGTTAGTATATCTGAAGGAGGTTATCTTGTTAGATTCCTCTGCTTCTCCAACTGAAAGAATTTGACTTGGTACTGAATATCCTAGACATATTAATTTTACAATGTCATTGTTGCTTATAGTGAGAAGTACTGCACCATAATATCTATTTTCAGTGAATAGGCAGTGGTCTAACTGAAAATTAGTATCTGATTGTTATATCATAATGATAATTACATCATAGAAATAGCCAATAGCTTATCCATTTTTATGAATAAGCTGTTGGCTATTAACTCTACCATCTGTTCTTGAGCCTATGAGGGAAGCCTCTAAATGGTTGCTTGACTTGCTATAAACTACAGTCATCTTCAGACTGCATCCTTGCATCTTTTTTTTTTTTTTTAAAGTGGGTTATGGTTACATTAGATAATGGCTTAGAAGTACACAGAAAAGAAAAAAAAAATGAGATGGACATGAATGGAATGTCTTCAGTCATAGATCAACTTTATTAGTTCTGACTTGTTTCTAAACAATCCACATATGAGCTACTTTGATTATCATTTTAACTACTTCAATATAGCACTAAGTTTTGCCATTCATTTCCATGAATCAATAAACCAGCCATCTGATTCTAACAAAAGTATTTAATATATTTTTTGCTAATATCCTTTGAACACTGATTGCATAATACCTGTGAACAAACATGCACAGTTCAGAGGAAACATTGGTTATATTGTCATGGGAATTTGGTGAATATTGTGCCTTGAGAGACGAGCAAGGCTTCTTCCACATTCTTTAATGTAAATACAGGGTTCAAACTTCAGCAGTTCATAAAAAGTAGTAAACATATATTGGTATTTAGACCCAGGACAATTCTAATTGAGCATAAATATGATCAAAGACAGTCCAGCCATGACTCTCCTACATTTCTTTCCCTCAGAAAAACATTATGAAACCTAAAGACATGTCATTCCATTTTTAAGACCGACGGATGTTATTTGCAGTAGATTTGGTTCATATTTCGTGTAAGTCTAATAGTGATCTTGTAACAGTACCTTCATCAGTAATAGCTTGCTTTCCTGAAAGACAGTTATCATGAATGTTTGTGTTGTCACTGTTCTAACATTGTCCAATGATAAATTGTACTTTTGTGAGGGATTTCATCGCTCAGTACCTTAGAGAGTTGTATAATCAAGTTTCAAGTTACTGTAATAATATAATTCAAATTTTAACTTGTATTGCTTAGTGTCATCAACTTTTTATTTCATTTAAAAAAAACTTGTGCTTAAGAAAACTTTGGAACACACACATAGACACAGATGTTATATGTAAAAATTTATGTATGTATATATTCATATATTTATGACTGTATGTTATGTGTGTCTATATACTGGATTTATTTAGGTGTTTGTTAGATTGCAATGTTAATCCCATATGTAAATAGCTTTGTGTAAAACTGCATCGACCATATCTTGAAAAAAATTTATATTACATAGGTAAAAATCTAAAATGATGTACAACAGTAAAAGAAGTTAAAAAGAAAAACAGGAAAAAAATCCCCTTTAAACTCTCTCTGTTGAGTGATAATATTTGTTCCCCTAATCTTGATATTCTTAAAAAAAAAAAAAAATTAAAATCAGAAAGCGAAACAAAGAAGGGCAAATAAAAAAATAATAACAACAGCAAGATGAAAACAAATTATAAAATCAATATATCTTAAGAAATCCATTACTATGATTTTTTTACTTTCATACAAGCAGAAAAAAAAAAATTAATGAAAATAATAAAAAAACCAAAAACAAATGGAGAAACAAAAACGAAACAAAAAATGCCTGTAAAATTATTTCTGAATTTTTCTGTAATACAGAATTAATTATCAACTGCTGATTTAATTCACAACTTCTTGTAGTATTTTATTCATTTTTGTTGTTGTTGCAGTAAATATTGATGTTTTTCTTTCTTTTTATTTTATTTTCTAGTTGATATGGCTCAAATTTAAATTTGAAGGTGAGAAGGCAACAATAGTTTATTGAACTTCTCTCCAAAATAAATTACTGTACCTCTTTGTTTTTTTCTGTTTTTCTCCTATCTTTTTAACTGTTGACCCAAAGCAAAACTTATTAAAGAATGATATTAAATGCTTTACAGTATCTTGCGTCTGGTGCTGTACCATCTGTTTTATTAACTTGACTAACTCAGTACAATAAAGTAGTACAATACATACATACATACATATATATATATATATATATATATATATACTGATACGCACACACACACATCTATATATCTATATATTTGCATATATATGTAAATATGTGTGCGTGTGTTTGTACATGTATAAATACACTAATTATTTTCCTTTGATTAGAGCACAAAGCCAGAATTTTTTAAGGGGAGTGAACATAATTGACTAAATCAACCCCACAAAGAATAATCTTTTGTTTTTAATTGTTTTGTTACCATATTTCTGTTAAAAAAGCCCTGCCATTTGTTTCAATTAAATTGGAAAATAATGAAAAATTTACTAAATTAATTTTGTCATTATTAAGTTGGTGTTTGGATCATTAATTACCATGAAATTTTGGTGGAAGTTTTTAACCCTTTGGAGATGGAACCGCATTTGGAGTTTCAGTATCAAGAAGATGGAGCCATTTATGACCTAGAAACCTTCTCTTGAGCTGAGTGTTCCTCAGAAAGTTGGCAGCATACTCATTGGTATCTCTGACAAACATATAAATGATATTCTATGTGAAAAACAGCATAAAGTATTTCACTGGGATGCTTATGCCTTGTGGATATTTCTGGCCTTATATTTTCTAAGAATTCATAGGGGGTCATCTCTATCTAGCTCAGTATCCCTAATCCTTAAGCAATAGTTCATGACATTAACCATCACCATCAGTTTGATCTTCTCATTTACCTTCCTGGTTGTTTTCACCAGTTTCAATGTCAGACTCACTGCTAGGCTGGGAGAAATCAGACTTGCTAAGGATATTTTGCATCAGTGTCACTGTTGGACATGGTGAAATTTCACAATGCTCACTTGGAACACACACAAAAAAAAAAAAAATCAATGTAAAATCACACAACACAGCAGACTGTCAAGGACCAAATGTGAAAGAAATGTGAGAAGCAATCTGATTGGCTGGTATGAAGACCAGCCAGCTAATCTTGAGGCTTGTATTATCAGGCTGATGGATTGGCCCAGTCGTCTTCTTCGTTATTTGACTTTTCAGCTGATAGATTGGCCCTGTCGTCTCCTAAGGGTTAATGTAAATCACCTTAAAGAAAAAAAATGGAAGTTTATATCACAGAACTAGGGTGATTTTTGGTCAATTTGGTATGAGAAGGGCTAATATTTTTGTTGTCTTATTTCTGTTGAAGTACATTGTTGTTGTTTTAATTCATTTTGAAAATGATGAAAAAAATTCAGCAAAATAACTTTGTCATTATGAAGTTGGTGTTTGAAACATGAAATTTTGATGGAAGGCTTTTATTTAGATCTCTTCAAAACAAGAAGTTTATATCATAGAAACCATTGGTGGTCTCAGGTGGGTTGGTATCAAAAGAGTGAAAGACTTAAAAGTGTTGCTCTTTTCCTTTTTTTGTTACAAATTTTCTTTTACCATTTTTTGTTGTTGAACAAGATAACTTAAAATATAGCTGTTGATTTAATTACATATATTTTTTATTTTGGTTACTGCATCACAAAACCTTTTCAAAATTAAGTTGGCATAGGTGTAGTTGTTTTGGTAACATGGTTCTAGCTTTAGTCCCACTGTGTGACACCTTGGGCAAATGTCTTCTACTATAACCTTTGGTCAACCAAAGCCTTGTGACTGGATTTGGTGGATGGAAACTGAAAGAAGCCCATCATGCATGTATTTATGTGTGTGTCTTTGTGTCTGTGTTTGTCCTCCCACCATTGCTTGATAATTGATATTGGTGTGTTTACATCCCTGTAACTTAGCAGTTTGGCAAAAGAGACCAATGGAATAAGTATGAGGCTTACAAAGAATAAGTCATGGAGTCAATTTCTTTGACCAAAAACCCTTTAAAGTAGTGCTTCAGTATGGCTGCAGTCAAATGACTGAAACAAGTAAAAGATTAAAAGAATTTTTGTTGTTGACACTCCGTCGCTTACGACGTCGAGGGTTCCAGTTGAGCCGATCAACGGAACAGCCTGCTTGTGAAATTAACGTGCAAGTGGCTGAGCACTCCGCAGACACGTGTACCCTTAACGTAGTTCTCGGGGATATTCAGCGTGACACAGTGTGACAAGGCTGACCCTTTGAATTACAGGCACAACAGAAACAGGAAGTAAGAGTGAGAGAAAGTTGTGGTGAGAGAGTACAGCAGGGTTCGCCTGCCGGAGCCTCGTGGAGCTTTAGGTGTTTTCGCTCAATAAACACTCACAACGCCCGGTCTGGGAATCGAAACCACGATCCTATGACTGCTAGTCCACTGCCCTAACCACTGTGCCATTGCGCCTCCACGATTAAAAGAATAGTCCCATGGTTAAGAAGTTTGCTTTGTTATCTCATTGGTTTCTTGACTGATTTCACCGTGCAGTCTTTGAGCATTTATCTTCTGCCATGGTCTTGTATCAACTGAAACCTTGTGTGTGAAATATGACTGATGAAAACTGTGAAGAACTCTCCCTAGGCAGTATTTGGTACCATTACAGTTGGTCCCTTTAACAATTAGTTAGATTTGCCTTTTTTTTTATTTGATAAAGATGGTAAAATAAGCACCAAAGTATTGGGGTTGGTATAATTATCCAGAACATGAACTTTGTGCATTGACTGAGACTAAGAAATAAATAGGCATTTCTTTTACATATATAGTAATGTGGACAATCTCTCCCCACCTTTTTGAAGTTTGTTTCATACATGCTTTTCTAGTGGAGCATATTGTTGCCACTGTAGTATTCCAATAATGTTTGGTTATTACTGAGCATTTAAATGATAGCTCAGATATAACATTGTGGATTGCTTTCCTTCACACTGATATGTGTTCAAATTCCTTTATATATATATATATATATAT
>NC_068984.1:114087420-114093676 GCF_001194135.2 Octopus bimaculoides | reverse complement strand
ATATACTCAAGGTTATATCATGCTGATCATTTTCTAAAAAGAATGAAATAGTGATATACACGATTACCACTGACTAGAAATTTAAGAACTTCATAATAAATTAATGGAAAAAAAATATAATTATATGAATTCAATGCATCAGTTTTCTTATAATTCATTAATTTCAAATTCAAAATTCTAATCCCACTAGATATGAAAAAATGTTTATTTCCCCTGTAAAACTTTCTACAAGGGGGTGATGTGCATAAATGTGTGTGTGCATGTATATATGCATATCTATCTGTCTGTCTGGCTTTCTATCTATCTATCTATCTATCTATCATTATACCATCCCCTTTTCCATGTTTGTGTGGGTTGGATGGAGTTTAGTTGGCTGTCCTTTCTGTTGCCAGCCCTCATCTGTCTCCATGCAAGTTAATATTTCTCCATGGCCAGACATGTTTTTGCAGAATATTGGAAATGAATGACACTGTTTGTATGACAGTGACATTTTACAGCCATCACATGATGTCAAGAAAAGAAGATACAAACATATACATATTCACACACACATATATATATCATGTCCTCGCGTTGTTTTTTGTTATTGTTTTCTTGTCGTTTTTCTTGTTTGAACTCACTATACACACACACACACACACACACACACACATATATATATATATATACTTATATACAATAGACTTCTTTCAGTTTCTATCCATCACATTCACTCACAAGGCTTTGATTGAGTTAGGGATACAGTGAAAGACACTTGCCATACAGTGGGACTGAACCCTGAACCATGTGGTTAGGAAGCAAACTTCTCAACAACACAGTCACGCCAGTGCACACAGACACACGCACACACACTCTTTTTATCTTTTGTTTTTTACTTGTTTCAGTCATTAGACTGCAAACATGCAGAGGCACCGTCTTTAACAATTTTTGTCAAACAAATATATAAAAATATTGCATATATTATTTTTAATCAGCAGAAATTACAAAGTAATTTAAGGGCTGAGAGTTATGTGTATAGCACCTATCCAATTCAGTGGCGTGCATGAAACTCATGGCACTTGAAATACTTTGAATATATATATGTATATATATATGTATTGTTGAGTCTTGAGAGGGTCATTATGCCAATAAGAAACACATGCACAGATTCTGTTTCACTTCTTTAATATAATTAGCCAGCTAGTTAACCATTTAACCAATTAGTCATTGATTGTTTGATTACTCATTTGGTCAATCAATCAGTCAGCTAGCTTTATCAGAATCCTTTTATCACCACTTATGACCGCCTCAATGTCAGTCAATTCATTAATTAATTGGTTAAATGAATAGCTAGTTAAAAAGAATCTGTCTTTCTCATTGGCATAGTGACCCTCCCAAGAAAAATTTACTTCTGCATATGACTTCACATGAAGAGTCTTGCAAACCAAATACAAAAATTATATATATATATATATATATCATCGTCATCATCATCATCTTCGTTTAACGTCCGCTTTCCATGCTAGCATGGGTTGGACGATTTGACTGAGGACTGGCAAGCCAGAAGGCTGCACCAGGCTCCAGTCTAATCTGGCAGAGTTTCTACAGCTGGATGCCTTTCCTAATGCCAACCATTCCGAGAGTGTAGTATATATATATATATATATATATATATAGGGTGTTGCACACATGATCGCAAGATTGTGGTTTCAGTTCCTAGACTGGGTGGTGTGTTGTGTTCTTGAGCAGAACACTTCATCTCATCTGTGATCATTTTGACACCTGACATGTGGTACTTGCAATAAAAGGTGTCCAAATTTCCTTCAGTCGTACCTTACTGTCTTTTAAAAAAGGAATAGGAGAATGCATCAAGTAATATACTCTTGCAGACACTATGTCTGGGAAAAGATGGGATGCGCTTGTTCAGACAATGTCGATTTGATGGAGAGAGTGAGCTAATGTCTGGCATGAACATTTGATCGCTATAAACAAATCATTCATGCAGGCTGGTTGGCAAAGCTGAACACTTATATGTTGTCTTTGATGGGAGAGTCCATCATATATATATATATATATATATATATATATATATATGATGGCCTTCCAGTTGTGACCAAGGAAGACCATTGCCGACCTTCAGGAACATTGTGTGCTCTAGGACTAACTTATATTTTGCATTTGCGTATTAACATATATTTACAAACACACACATATATATTTGTGTGTGTGTGTGTCATACTTCATGATTTTTGATTTGGTTGATAAAGAAGGATCTATTTTTATTTCTTTACTCCAGTATGATAAAATAGAACTTGCCCTGCATATATTTTATGTGGATTCAAACTTTGATTTTTGGGGGTGGTAATGACATTGTTTGCTATCATTATTCTTCTCTTTTTCTTTTGGTATTTTCATCTTGGAATAATTTTTTTTTATCAAATGTTGTCTTCAATGTCTTCTTTTTATAACTTAAAAAAAAAAAAAGGGCAAATGTTCAAACAAAAAACAAAAGAAACAAGCAACAAAAATGTGGTTTCTCTACTTGCAATAAAAATGTGTCCAAATTTCCTTCAGTCGTACCTTACTGTCTTTTAAAAAAGGGAATAGGAGAATGCATAGAATAATGTACTCTTGCAGACACTGTGTCTGGAAAAAGATGGGATGACCATTTCTGGTTACCACTTTGATTATTGGTGTATTTAATTGGGACTGACCTGGGGCTAAAAAAAAGAAAAAAAAAAGGGTGGTAGAACTCATGTCTGTAAACAGTTGTAAAATTGCAACACTAAGGTGTGCAAGCACATTTGGAGATATTCACTGCATACAGCACATCCTGGAACATAAACAATACAAATAATATAGGAGGAGGCACAATCGTATCACAACTAAATTCCATAACCAACACACACACACACACACACACACACACACAGGCACACATACAGGCGACGAGCTGGCAGAAACGCTTGCACGCCGGGCGAAATGCTTAGCGGTATTTCGTCTGCCGCTATGTTCTGAGTTCAAATTCCGCCGAGGTTGACTTTGGCTTTCATCCTTTCGGGGTTGATTAAATAAGTACCAGTCACACACTGGGGTCGATATAATCAACTTAATCCGTTTGTCTGTTCTTGTTTGTCCCCTCTGTATGCAGCCCCTTGTGGGTAGTAAAGAAATAACACATACAGACAAATACACATACAGATAGACATACACACACATCGACTTATATCTCATAAATCTTATAATACAATAACTTATGATATCACACACTGAATAAGCACTAACCCATAACAATCTTTCAATGCTTTTCTAGTCATTGGCCTGTCATCGTTATTATCATTATTATAGCCCACCACTACCACCACCACCATCACCATCATTATAAATCAAACAACAAAATAAAAACACTTTCAAATCAACAAAAAGAGTTTGTATATGTGTTTGTTTTACCTGCTGGAAGTAACAGCTAAATCCCTCAAATCACAAACCTACTGTCTTAAAAGAAGGAAAGACACATTAGATAATGTAGTCTCTGATATACAGAGACAAACTATCACGACTAGGCTGTTTTATTATCAATATGTCTACTTGATGGGGCCATATAACAACAACAACTATAAAAACAATTTCGCAAATCCCCCCCACCCCAAAAAACAAAAAAAAACCATGGTAGAATTTCTGTTCAAGAATTCATTAACATACCACATTCACCTATAAAGACACTGTACAGGCTTATGAGAGAGCTTCTATGTGGTTCCTTGATTTTCTTGAAATATCAGAATCTCATTTAAACCACACCCTAACCATTGTAAATAATAAAAACTATATATTGAATTAAAGAAGAAAAAAATAAATTAATCAGTTGGTTTACTTATTTGTTCATTCGTGTGTACCACAACACATAGTGTTTGTTGCAGTCATTTGACAACTCTGGGGCTTTCTACTTAAGCAGGCCTACCACAGAAATCCACTATCCTTTCTCTTCAGTAACATCACAGAGCAGAAGATCATCATCATCATCATCGTCATTTAACATCCGTTTTTTCCATGCTAGCATGGGTTGGACGATTTGACTGAGGACTGGTGAAACCAGATGGCTACACCAGGCTCCAATCTGATTTGGCAGAGTTTCTACAGCTGGATGCCCTTCCTAATGCTAACCACTCCAAGAGTGTAGTGTGTGCTTTTACATGCCACCCGCACGAAGGTCAGTCAGGCGGTACTGGCAATGGCCACGCTCAAAATGGTGTATTTTATGTGCCACCCGCACAAGAGCCAGTCCAGGGGCACTGGCAACGATCTCGCTCGAAAGTCCTTACACAAGCCGCGGGCACAAGTGACAGAATGGTGACGCTGGGCACAGGTGTCATCACAATTTCGCTTTCGCTTGCCCCAATAAGTCTTTGCAAGCTGAGTTTCGTGTCCAATGAGGGAGACGACGTTGGCATGGGTGCCAGTCATCGAATTTAGTTCGATTTCACTTACAGATAACAATTGGCTACATGCAAATGCAAAATATAAAATATGAAAATATCTGAAATTACACACACACTTCCACAACGTTAACAGCCCACGAGGACAGTTCGTAGCTCTTAGTGCTTAAATCCTTCAATACTGTTAGCATAATGGTTAACAGGCTTTCATCAAACATCCCAATTGTTTGTTTCCCTTTATGCTCCACTCAGGCTGATTCCCATCACTATTTTGTTGTCCTGGAATGTACTGCACCACTACTTCCTTGGTCTTCCATTTGTTTCTTTTTTCCCTCTTTCTGATGTCTACTCCATCATGATGGCTGCATGTCTCTTCTGTGGTAATCAAAACACATGGCCAGTAAATCATATCTGCTACTTAGTCACCATGTCCTGCAAACTTGCCTGCCAGCTCTTCTCATCACCCCTACATTTTTGTCTCTGTCCTGTAAGAAATGCCTAGGAGTGAACATAGGCAGCTTCGATGGAACACGTCCAGCAAATGAGAGATTTTCAATCTTCTTCCAGGTTTTGAGCACTGGGATCACAATCATGAGGTAGTGAGTTTGATTCCTGGACTCGGCTGTATGTTGTGTTCTTGAGCAAGACACTTTATTTCACTTTACTCTAGTTCATTCACCTGTAGAAATGAGTTGTGGCATCACTGGTGCCAAGCTGTATCAGCCTTTGCCTTTCCCTTGAATAACATTGATGGCATAGAGAGGGGCAGCTGGTATGTATGGGCAACTGCTGGCTTTCCATAAACAACCTTGCCTGGACTTGCGCCTTGGAGGGGAACTTTCTAGGTGCAATCCCATGGTCATTCATGACCAAAGGGTTCTTTACCCTTTACAGCAATAGATGAGTATAGATGCAGCTTTATCTTCTTACTGATGGTCTTTGATTTCCATATTGGATGAAGACATTGGAAAACTGATGTTGCTTTACCTATCCTGGTCTTGACTTTAGCCTTTGCATCATCCTTCGAAATACAACTTCCAAGATACATAAACTTACTAACATACATAAACTTACTAACATACTCAATTTCGTCTTGTCCAAGATTGACAAGTTGTGCTTGGGCTCCACCAATTGACATAGTGAAGGAATCCATATACCGGCCTAATAATGATAAAATTATTTTAGTAAATTCTTCGATAGTTTCACAATTGATTGAAACAGAAGCAGAGAATACAATTCTGTATTTCTGAGATGAGAAATTTTTATATTATGTATTAGATGGAGTGGTGTCCTTATCTTGGTAGCTGCTTTTCTGGAGCTGGTCTTATGACCCTTTTGGTGGGAGGAAACAGAACTGAACGTTGAACTTTCTCGTTTCCCCAATATCAACAAAAGGAAGTGGATCAGTATAGGTTTAGAAGTTTAGTAATCAATGGTGGTGTTCCAGCATGGCTACATCTTATGGGTTAAAAAAACTAAAGATAAAAGATATATATATATATATAGGGGTTGGACAAAATAATGGAAATACCTTAAAATTTCAAACAAATTTATTTTAATATGGGATAGGACCGCCTTTGGCAGTAATTACAGCTTGAATTCTAGGAGGTATGGACTTTTACAAACTTTGAATTGTTTCCAAAGGAATTTTTGTCCATTCTTCTGCTAAAACAGTCTCTAATTCTTGTAGTGATGATGGTGTAGGATATCAACTCCTTACTTGTTTTTCTAACAATAATATTGAAATCTGGGGACTGTGGTGACCAGATAAGATGTTCAACTTCACTAGAATGTCCCTCATGCTATTCAGTAACAACTTTAGCCATGTGAATTGGTGTATTATC
>NC_068984.1:114086765-114087410 GCF_001194135.2 Octopus bimaculoides | reverse complement strand
AGATAAGATGTTCAACTTCACTAGAATGTCCCTCATGCTATTCAGTAACAACTTTAGCCGTGTGAATTGGTGTATTATCATCCTGGAAGATTGCGGTTCCCTCCGGAAACAGTTCCGCAACTATAGGATGAAGTTGATCAGATAAAATGCTTAAATAGTCTTGACTGTTAATTCTGCCATGAAGGGAAACCATTGGGCCAGTGGATTTTCAAGATATAGCCTCTCCCTACCAGATCATCACAGATCCTCCTCCATGTTTATCAGTTGGAAGAAGGCAGTCCAATGGTCCCTATCTGAAAGTATTGGTTTTCTTCCGGAGTTTTGTTTTGACGACGAGGTTTGTCTTTACTTTCGAGACAATACTTCTTGATATACCAAACATTTCTGCTGCTTTCAATACGCCAGTGCCGGCCATACAAGCACCAACAATTTGATCTCTTTGAAAGTCCAATAGATCTGTCATTTTAATGAATTTTAATTACCTTTTTCTGATGATATCTGAAAAGAAACAGCAATTTTAGGAAAACATATTAAGCAACACTAATAATAAATCAAAAAACATAAAAATAAACAAGCTTTTGATGGTTTTATAGATATTTCAAAATTATGATGCTATGATGCTAGGTGTTTTCATTATTTTGTCCA
>NC_068984.1:114081356-114085147 GCF_001194135.2 Octopus bimaculoides | reverse complement strand
TATATATATATATATATATATATATATATATATATATATATATATCTTTTATCTTTTTACTTGTTTCAGTCATTAGACTGTGGTTATGTTGGGGCACTGCACTGAAGAATTTTAGTCGAACGAATTAGCCCCAGTACTTAATTTTTTTTTTAAGCCTGGTACTTATTCTATCACATTTCCGAAATGTTAAGTTATGGGGACGTAAACACACCAACATCGGTTGTCAAACGGTGGTGCAGACAAACACAGATACAAAGACACATATACAAACGTCGAACTTCTTTCAGTTTCTGTCTATCAAATCCACTCACAAAGCTTTGGTAGGTCCAAGGCTATCGTAGAAAACGCTTGCCCAGGGTGCCACGCAGTGGGACTGAACCCGAAACCATGTGGTTGGGAAGCAAACTTCATGTACTTACATGTATTCAACTGCAAGTTGACGAAGCTATAACAATCCTTTCAGCTATAGGCACAAGGCCTGGTATTTTGAGAGAATGGACGAGTCTAACATATCGATCCTAGTACGCGCAACTGGTACTAACTTAATCTAGCCGAAAGGACGAAAGGACAAAGCCAATCTCGAGGGACTTTGTTCTGAGAACGTAGACATACGTAGTGCCACTAAACGCAAGGGAAATAACTTGTTTATTGAACAAGGAAAGGAACTCTTCTCCAAGAGAAGCAACTCTGAAAAGTACAGTTAATTAATTTACTCAAGGGGAATAACTCAGTCATGTCTCTATATTTTGGGAATTTTCTATTCTGTGAGGTGTTAAAGACGCAAACAAAACAATCGTTATTAATATTTCCTGTCCAATAATGCCGTTGAATATATAGCTGATGATTTTTATATAAGACACATGAGAAGAGGAGAGGTTGGCGTTTGTAGTCGGTAGCGTGATCGTGAAAGCGCGTACACATGAAATCTCAGACTGTTCATGCATAAAAATATCTACTCTATGAAGTACATTGTGGAGGCGCAATGGTCCTGTGGTTAGGGCGGCGGACTCGCGGTCATAGGATCGCGGTTTCGATTCCCAGACGTTGTAAGTGTTTATTGAGCGAAAACACCTAAATCTCCTCGAGGCTCCGGCAGGGGATGGTGGCGAACCCTACTGTACTCTTTCACCACAACTTTCTCTCACTCTTACTTCCTGTTTCTGTTGTGCCTGTAATTCAAAGGGTCAGCCTTGTCACACTGTGTCACGCTGAATATCCCCGAGAACTACGTTAAGGGTACACGTGTCTGTGGAGTGCTCAGCCACATGCACGTTAGTTTTACGAGCAGGCTGTACCGTTGATCGGATCAACTGGAACCCTCGACGTCGTAAGCGACAGAGTGCCAACAACAACGAAGTACATTGTACTGGGAGAAAATAGGTAACAAACATAGCTTTGATAGGGCAGTGATCAATTCAGATCAATCGGAAATCCTCGATAGGGTCAATGATGTAACGATGGTCGACTCTATCAAGGGGCTCCTCTTAAAGTAGATGCTTTCTAGAGGCTTCAATGCACTGCAAACTAAACTGGACGGCGGCATGTGACTTGAACCGCTTCAAGTTGCGTGCTCCGTCTGTCACGGTGGTCCTACCTTGTTCCTTCTGTATTTAAGTAATTTTGAGTCACTGCTGTGAGACTAAAGGTTTTTGGGTGCTATCAGTTCGAATTGAGGCATTGAAGAGCCAAATTGGCATATATAAACGGCAATACTAATATGGCGTTATTGGACACATAGAAATCGAAGAAGTCAGCCCCTTCCTAACGAAAAACAATAGAAGCAGTTATAGGAGCAATTGTTAATCTAGACATGTCAGTAGACACTTGATGAGGCAAGATCATGCCAAAGGCCAGCAACGTTGATCACTGGACCCACGGATTGGTCAAGTTGCATCAGGTCTGGTTCGGTAATTCTCGATCAGAAGGGGATTAAGAGGAAGCTAACTCTGAAACGCCGAGCGGAGATGGCGAACTCTCCACTATTCGTCCAACTAGATTGGAGTGTCATGGAAGACGCAAAAGAGTAGGCTGTCTATTCTGCACACACTTGTGCAGAGATGGGGAAACGGTATACAGTAGATGACGATGCACAGACATACGTTGAAATTGCGGTATTCACAAAGATTCTTTGTGAACAGTGAACAGATGAGTTGCTCTTTGTTAGGTTCGTTGGTTATATTGCCATAGCTTGTCTTTTCCATGCAGCTGCGGTGATTGATCAAGCGAAGGTCGAGGCTAAGCACTTGGCATCTAGAATATTGGCAAGCAGCCATGGCCCTCTGCCAGTCGAGTAATATGCCGGAAGATTCTCTATCAGAGGATAAGTGGCGGGGAAGACCGTGGTCGTTTTCTGGGAAGCTCTGGGCGTTAACGAATATCAACTGACTAGTTTGCTTTAGAAGACTTTTGGTCCGGGAACGATGGATAACTTCCAGAAATCCCTGGTCTTGCAGTGCTACCGGGAGAGGAGGAGTCATTCCCAGTTCTAGATGATTCTTTATGCAGGAAATATCCTCAAATGCATATTCCTGAGATGTACACAGAAACTGTTCTGCAGTCAGATGTTCGGTGTCTGAGTATTATTGACTTTCTGTCAAATATTGCTGAAACGTGGATGACAGATCTGGATACAGAGCGAGTCCAATGTGATATCGTACTCCAGTCTTCCTTTGACCAGAGGTAGTTTTTATTCAGTTGGCTATGAAAAAATAGGTTGCCCATTGGATACAAATGCAAGAACTGAAAACAGACATTTTCCTCCATTACCAATTCTTCATCGACTTTTTCAAGTTTCACTTAGAGCAAAGGTTGAGACTGGAGAAGTTGTCTTGCTCTTAGTAAATTTATTGAAAGGTGGCAAGCGTTGCTCTAATAAACCAACAACTTGGACTGGAAAAGGACAACAGGGCGATGGAACTTGCTTCTGGTAACTGGGGTATTCTTGAATCTGTGGGGTTCTCTAAATGGCCCTAGATGGCTGTCGCCCCTATTTGTGACTTTTCTTTCTTGTTATTTTGTTTTTAAGTATTATTTTTTATTATTTTTCATTATGCAAGCATGCGCTATCCCAAACAGACCGATGAACGATAACCTCCACCTCATGTGATACATAATAGAAAAGTTGGATAACAAATCTAGCATGGGTAGAGCCCTGATCAATTTAGATTAGTCGAAAACCTTCCATAGGGTTGTCCACCAGTACTTGGCGGCTGTTCATACAACAGCCAGTTCGGTCCCATATTCGCGGTTAGGTACTCGAATCACTCAGTATCATGCGTTCGATCTGTCAAGATTTCTCCTCTCATCTATGCTATGTACTCACTCTTGAGCCACCACTGCAGAAATTACAGACGTTGAGGTGCATCCCATGAAAGGTTGGGACAAGGTGGTGAACGATTACATCACATCCGTCATATATTATCACCTGGCTGTCGTGCCTTGCCTCAGTTCACGTCTAACTTGACTGCAGTGCATGCTCTTCCGCTTTCTATGGAGGAGATACGTTTCACTTTGCTGCCAACATTCGCTGAGTGGAGGACCGGACATACCGTCACTAATGATGTTCAGGCATACACTGAGGCTGCTACATCTTTTGAAATTCTTTGAAATTCTCTCTCTAATTAGTGTAACTTCTGTTTTCCTAGTCATTTATAAATATACAAAATATAGCTTTAGGGCCAAAAAGACATGAATGGTGGGTAACGCTTAGGAGGCATCTTAAAAGATTAGAAAACAAAAAAAAAAAAGAATAGCATGACGTGCCAGTGAGACACAGAGAATTTAAGACCGGT
>NC_068984.1:114079740-114081056 GCF_001194135.2 Octopus bimaculoides | reverse complement strand
AGAGAGAGAGAGAGAGAGAGAGAGAGAGAGAGAGAGAGAGAGAGAGAGAGAGAAAAGAAGGGGAAAGAGTTAAGGCTAGAAATAGAGTCGCACGGGTATCTAGCACTGACTGTTAATGAAGCCGGTGTGCGTTGCATTCCGTTACTTAATAAATGAAAAAATGTATTGTAAATAAACATACGACAAGTAAAAAAAATATAACGTATACTGAGTGTATAACCGGACGGGAAACTGACACAGAAAGTCCCTAATTCTTCATCAGTTATCAACCAGATGGTATTACTCAGTTTTGTACTACCAACGATAAGACTGAGAACTTCCCATGCTAGCGGTGCCCTCGAAAGTTGCGGAGAATATAGGGCTGAGAGAAAACAAAACATGGATAACAAGCGTAGATAACAGAGTGGACATACGAAAGTGAATAACTGTAATTTAAGACGATGGGCAAAGACGAAATAAATAAGAAAGGAGCAAAATATAGCTTTAGGGTCAGAAAGACAAGAATGGTGGGTAACGCTTAGAAGGCATCCTAAAGGATTAGAAAACAACAAATAGCAAGACACGTACCCCTGTTTATTTCATCTATGTCCATCATCTTAAATTACATTTATTCACTTTCGTATGTCCTCTCTGTATTGCTTGTTATCCATGTTTTGTTTTCTCTCGGCCCTAAAAGGGAAATTCTTTACTTGTCTGTCTAACGTATAAAACTCTGTAATTCCTATTGGCAAATAAAACATGTGTAATGGTAAAAGAAAATGCTATCAAAATATTTTTCCACCTTCCTGTTTTGTTATACAACAACTCTGCTAATAATGTTTCCATAATTTTCAACTTTATTATGTATTTTGTATTAATACACAGCTGCAACTAAAGCCACATGTTGGATTGTAATAATGGAATAAGCAGATGTGCTTCAAGAAGAAACAGCTGGAATTTACCCTGTCTACACACACACACGTGGAGGCGCAATGGCCCAGTGGTTAGGGCAGCTGACTCGCGGTCATAGGAAAGCGGTTTCGATTCCCAGACCGGGCGTTGTGAGTGTTTATTGAGCGAATACACCTAAAGCTCCACGAGGCTCCGGCAGGGGATAGTGGCGAACCCTGCTGTACTCTTTCACCACAACTTTCTCTCACTCTTCCTGTTTCTGTTGTGCCTGTAATTCAAAGGGTCAGCCTTGTCACAGTGTGTCACGCTGAATATCCCCGAGAACTACGTTAAGGGTACACGTGTTCTGTGGAGTGCTCAGCCACTTGCACGTTAATTTCACGAGCAGGCTGTTCCGTTGATCGGGTCAACTGGAACCCTCGACG
>NC_068984.1:114078275-114079602 GCF_001194135.2 Octopus bimaculoides | reverse complement strand
CACACGCACGCACGCACACACACACACACACACACACACACACACGCACGCACGCACACACACACACACACACACACGCACACATACACGTATGCCCTTCGACATGCACACAGAGAAAGACACACACACCTAAACCTTTGCTCTACAATATGTTATGAAAATGTTCTCCTTCAATTACTTATTGATAGGAAATTTACTTACGAATACCTTATATCGATTAAGAAGTACCAGTTTCGTTTAAATTATTGTTTTAATGTCAGATTGTAATTACTGACTTAATTAGCAGCAAAATTTCCCAATGCATAGAATGGATTCTCAGTTATTATATCGAGACTATTCTTGAATGAGAAAGCTATATCTTTTAAAGGTAGTTGATTCCAATTACTCATTATGTAAACAGGCATTAATTAAAAGTTTGTTACATAAGATCTTAAATTGCAGTGAAGTTCACAACGTTAAACTACCATATAATGAAAGGGTCTTAAGTTGGGAGACAGACTACGGGGTATCAAAGCAAAGGCATAAATAGTTTTAGCGGTGTATTTAAATGGAGAAGTAAGTTGAGAAATTTTGTTGCATTATTGAAGACGTAGGTTAAGAAGTTTGTTTCGCAACCATGCGCAGGAAGAAAGGGTTCCAGTTGATCCGATCAACGAAACAGCATATTCATGAAATTAACGTGCAAGTGGCTGAGTACTCCACAATCACGCATACCATTAACGTATTTCTAAGGGAGATTCAACGTGACACAGAATGTGACAAGGCTAGCCCTTTGAAATACAGGTACTACTCACTTTTTGGTCAGCAGAGTGGACTGGAGCAACGTGAAATAAAGTGTCTTGCTTAAGAAGACAATATGCCGCCAGGCATTGAACTCACCACCTTACAATCGTGAGTCGAATACGCTAACCGCTTAGACACGCGCCTTCACAATATTCGAAATCATACTACACTAATTCACTGTTGAGCTTCAAATGCAAACTCAGTACATTTGATCTGAAGGTTACGTCCACCCGAAAGACAATAGGTTTTAACTTAGTTCAAGCATAAATTATTAAAAGGTTCATTAGAATTAAATATGTAAATATGCACTAAGAAGAAAGAGGGTGATTGGTTTATTGTGATTAAATGATTGAGTTGTACATTAGCTCACTCTCTCAATCAAATCGATATTGCTGTACAAATGCAGTGTGTGCAATACGTCAGATGTCGAGATGATCGCAGATCAACGTGAAATGAAGTGTTTTCCTCAATAACAACGTACAATAACAATATGTGTATATAAAGACATATATGTATATATATATATATATATATATATATATAT
>NC_068984.1:114069166-114076730 GCF_001194135.2 Octopus bimaculoides | reverse complement strand
GGTATATGGTGAAGCAAATATTTGCTGATCCCTTAATTATATTTATATATATATATGTATATATATATATATATTTATACATGTGTATATTGGGGGCCTAATTCTGATTTATGTATTTCATTGTTCACTTTTTCTTCCTCTTTACCTTCGATCCTGTATCTATCTATCTATCTATCTATCTATCTATCTATCTATCTATCTATCTATCTATCTATCTATCCACCGTGATTTCACTTAGGCATAGCGATATTAATAACCAGTTGTTCGAATACGATGACTCTGATGATGCTATAAAATGTTGCACAAGCACTCAGCTCCGAATGCATTGTTTCTTATAACAGAAACAGATGTAATCCAATGAAGCTGGTTATGTAATTCCTGTTTACTCGTCATCCAACAATACATACACACACTTATACATACATACATACATACATACATACATACATACATACATACAAAGACATATATAGATGAACAAGTGACGTTTTCATCTAAATCATTGTTTTTATGACAGAATGTACTGGCTTAATTAGTCGCAAGTCTTTCCAATGTTTAGAGTGAAGTCTCAATTAGATATCGTGACTGTTCTTGAATGAGACGGCTATTTCTTCTTAAGGCAGTTGGTTCGTTCCAGTCACACATTTTGCAATCAGACATTAATTACAAAATTTATTATATATGCCATCTTAAATTCAGTGAAATTCTCAGTCTTAAGGTCTAATTTGCGGTTAGCTTAGCAACTATCAAATAAATAAATAAATGAATAAATAAACGAAGAGAGAATTAAATAAAGAAGAAAGCTGAAGAAGATGCTTACAGTTAAGTTCGTCTATTGGTGATTGCTGAAGTTCGTCTATTGGTGATTGCTAGTTTAGAGCACCTTAAGAGGGTGTACATCCGTCCTGAGGACCAGAGAATCATAAGATGCAATAGAGATGACATAAGCTCCTCGGGAAATTAAAGGATTCATTCAAATTACTTTACCATATAGGAGTGGCTGTGTGGTAAGTAGCTTGCTTACCAACCACATGGTTCCGGATTCAGTCCCACTGCGTGGCACCTTGGGCAAGTGTCTTCTACTGTAGCCTCGGGTCAACCAAAGCCTTGTGAGTGGATTTGGTAGACGGAAACTGAAAGAAGCCCGTCGTATATATGTATATATATATATGTGTGTATGTTTGTGTGTCTGTTTGTCCCCCCAACATCGCTTGACAACTGATGCTGGTGTGTTTACGTCCCTGTAACTTAGCGGTTCGGCAAAAGAGACCGACAGAATAAGTACTAGGCTTCCAAAGAATAAGTCCTGGGGTCGATTTGCTCGACTAAAGGCGGTGCTCCAGCATGGCCACAGCCAAATGACTGAAACAAGTAAAAGAGTAAAAGAGTAAACTGAATCCAGTAGTGGAGTTCTGGTTCGGGGGTTTCAAGGTTTTGGGTGTGTGTGGAATGACCTCTTAACGACCTTTGTTCCGCGGTCTACTCTGACCCGGAGTAGTAACACCTGTCAGAGTCCTAGCTATGGTTTACGGCTTGCCTGCCTATGCACATGAAGACAGCATCCGGCTCATTCTGCGGAAGAAACTTCCATAGTCCTACGGAGGGGAAAGCGGCTGCAGCAACGCATTGTGGAGTGCAGAGAACAAGATGTGTGACAAGACATCTTGGTCATCTATTGCATCCGACTTCATTCCCAGTCGTCGTTTTGATTTGGTTTCTTCTTCACTTTTGTGGAGGCGCGTGACTTAGTGGGTAGGGTGTTGGATTCATGATCATAAGATTGTGGTTTCGATTCTTGGACCGGGCGACGCGTGTTCTTGATCAAAACACTTCAGTTCATGTTGCTCCAGTCCATTCAGCTGGCAAAAATGAGTAATCCTGCAACAGACCGGCGTCCCGCCCAGGTGGGGCAATATATATGCCATGAAACCAGGGAACCTTTTTTTCTTCACTTTAAGTAAAATCATCACGCAAATCATCTGAGCGATTAGATGGTCTTCGTCATTCCGACGGATGAATACGATCATACACAAAGTCTAAACGTATTGTGTTTACATTTACATAGTTTCATGCGGTAAAAGTGAAAGTTCAGGAAGAAAATAGGATCCAAAATAAAAACGTTTTAAAAAGCTACATTAAAATTATGTTGACTTATAATGCTAAATTTTATTGATTTTATGGAAAAAGGTTTGCATAAAGATCATATCAGTGTATTAAATTTGCATATAGATATTTCTATATAAAAAGCATGTACCGGATGCAACTGAGCGAAAACACCTAAAAGCTCCACGAGGCTCCGGCAGGGGATGGTGGCGAACCCTGCTGTACTCTTTCACCACAACTTTCTCTCACTCTTACTTCCTGTTTCTGTTGTGCCTGTAATTCAAAGGGTCAGCCTTGTCATACTGTGTCACGCTGAATATCCCCGAGAACTACGTTAAGAGTACACGTGTCTGTGGAGTGCTCAGCCACTTGCACGTTAATTTCACGAGCAGGCTGTTCCGTTGATCGGATCAACTGGAACCCTCGACGTCGTAAGCGACGGAGTGCCAACAACCGGATGCAACAAAAGCAAAGCAAACAACAAACCCCCTTCACATTGATTACTTGAAGACACCGCTATCATATGCCTAAGTTCTCTAGAGCCACACCAATGGCCGTAAAAAAAACACGGAAAGTTTTTCTCCCATAGTTTTGAGGTAATGTTACCGCAAAACATGTAACACTGCAGATAATTATGTATATACATACATGTAGGAGGTTTTATTTTGCCGGGCTCTGTATCACTAACCGTAATAATATTCCACTTGTAACGATTTAATAAGCTTAACTATTGAACGAACGAAGGTACAATTGAAGTTTTGATGCAACAAAACGACGAAATGCGAGTGTTGCGCTTTAAACAACCTCAATTCAGTTAAATAAGCTAAACTACGGAAGAATGAAGACAAAATCGAAATCTATAACATAACGAAACAAAACGAAATTCGAGTGTTGTGCTTTAAACAACCTTAACTAGGTTTAATAAACCTAATTATTGAATGATCGAAAACACAATTGAGATCTTTAACATAACGAAATATAAAGAAATTCGAGTGTTGCATTTTAAACAGCCTTAACTATGAAACAAAATGGAAGACACGTTCGATATCTTTAGCATAATGAAACAACGTTATGAAAATCTATAAACTTATACTTCAAAATAGAAATAAAGATATTTATATAAAATTATACCATGGGTGGCAATAGTTTTCAGTAGATATAGTTGAAAACCTCTGTACTGTCATAGCATTGTTTAAAGAATTTGGAACTAAAGATCAAATTGATGAACTTTGAAATAATTAAATAATATCTAAGATAATTAGTTAAAATAATTATCAGCTTTACTTTTTATTTTATAAAGCAATTAATTGTTCTAGTTATTGCAATTATATTCAAAATTAAATTAATTTAAAAACAAAATTGATTTATACATATAATCAATTATAATAAAAAATGTGAAATGAAAGCTTTTTACAAAATTTGAAATAAATTCAGTTTTCCCCACGGTGTAACTTAATTATACATTAAAACAAATAATTAGAAACACTCTTCCAGATTTCCAATGTGTGTGTGTATGTGTGTGTGCGCGTGTGTATGTGTGTGCATGTTTGCATGTATATGTGTGTGCGTGTGTGCGTGCGCGTGTGTTGTGTTAAGTTAAGACTTTTGCAGTATTTTGGTAACTTTATTTGCTTTATTTGTCAAGTTACAACAAAAGCAGCCTACCATTCAAAGTAGAAGCCATCATGTTACATCACCTGAAACAACCTTTCTGCCAGTTCTTTGATTCCTACGGATACCAGTTCTTGTTCTTCGAAGCGAAGAACTCCTTCACTAAAGTTTGCACCACCTTCTCTTTGTTGATGAAGCGTCTTGAGCACAAGAAGTGAGCCAAATGCCGGAACAAAAATAATCCGAGGGAGTTATGCCCGGACTACATGCTGGATATAGCACCAGTTCGATTCCCTCAAGTTCCTGGAGTTTATTCCGGGTCGTACGAGCAATATAAGGTATGTTGTTATTGCGTTGTCTTACTGCAGTAAAGCTCGCTTTTTGTTAACCAATGCCGAGTATTTTTGCCGCACAATGATATACATCCATAAGATGCCAAGCGCGCCTGATACTCTCCGAGAGTTACTTGCCGGATTTGTCTCTATGGCCTGAAGCACTGCCTCGGAATCCACGGTTTTAAGCTTACCTTGCCTTGTCTGATCGTCGAAGTTCTTGCAAATCGAGTGAAATTTCTCGAACCATCTTGTTACTGTACTGGGAACAACTGCGCCTTCACTTTTCATACAACAAATGTTTTTAGTTGGCTCCGCGGCATTATGGCCCAGTTAGAACATGTAAAGCGTAAGTTCGCGAATTAGACTACGTTGCACGTTTATCATTCAGATGGCGGATGGGTGCTACACGAGAATGCTGAGGATGGCTCTGAACATTAATCAGATAGGCGCAGGAGTGGCTGTGCGGTAAGTAGCTTGCCTACCAACCACATGGTTCCGGGTTCAGTCCCACTGCGTGGCACCTTGGGCAAGTGTCTTCTACTATAGCCTCGGGCCGACCAAAGCCTTGTGAGTGGATTTGGTAGACGGAAACTGAAAGAAGCCCGTCGTATATATGTATGTGTGTGTATATGTTTGTGTGTCTGTGTTTGTCCCCCCAACATCGCTTGACAACCGATAGTGGTGTGTTTACGTCCCCGTAACTTAGCGGTTCGGCAAAAGAGACCGATAGAATAAGTACTAGGCTTACAAAGAATAAGTCCTGGGGTCGATTTGCTCGACTAAAGGCGGTACTCCAGCATGGCCGCAATCAAATGACTGAAACAAGTAAAAGAGTAAAAGAGAGTAAAGAGTATACACTGAGGATGAAGAACTCAGAGCTACACGAGAGTCTCCCAATAGTTTGCTCGAAAATAACACAGAGGAGACTGAGGTTAGCTGGACATACTCACCGCCATTCAGTGTTGATACTGCACTCAGTACTCCCGTGGGAGCTCTTACACGGACACATTAGAAGAGGGAGACCGAGGATGACATGTGTTGATGCCCTAAGGACAGATACTGGTCTCTAGGAGGCAGAGGACATGACAACGATGTTGAGGGACAAAGATCGCTGGTCAGAACTCGTTCATGGATTTTGGGAATTTTAACCGCCCTAAACAGATAGATACGTAGTGAAGCAATGCACAACGTGTCAGCGAATCAACTTCCATGATACTACCAACTTCAGCGAGTATCTTCTACGGTTTGAACTGATTCAGTCACGTGATATATACGCCGCCCACAAAATAGCACGTATGCAAATATTGCAAAAATTTCGACTCACCTCAAAATATACATACACATACATGTATTTGAAGAAAAGCAACAAAAATTCAATAGGTTATAGCAGTACGTACGTTTCGTACAAACTTCATTTATTCATGTAGTGAGAACACTATTCACCAAATCTCTTGATTTTGTTTTTGGTTTTTACCCTACCAAATTCTGGTGCCTCAAACATTTTAAGTACCACATTTAATCTTTTGATTAAATCTATATTATTACACATACATGTAAATATATATGTCTATATGCCACAGAACCTTTCAAAACTAGACACCATTATCTAAACTTTATCCAATTCTAATAAGATTGTCTATCAAACAAATCAACCAATATCAATAAAAATAATCACCGTAAGCCATGAATCCAATCCATAAACACTTTCAGCTTTATGAGAATGAAGGACAACTCAGACTAACGAGACCCCAAGACATAAAAAAAAATCACTAACAAGCATAACAAATATGCGCTCCCCTCATCAGCCTCCAAACAGGTATCACTATCGTTTCGTATATGCATATCTATCTATCTATCTATCTATCTATCTATCTTATTTCTTTATTGCCCACAAGGGGCTAAACATAGAGGGGACAAACAAGGGCAGACAGACGGATTAAGTCGATTACATCGACTCCAGTGCGTAACTGGTACTTAATTTATCGACCCCGAAAGGATGAAAGGCAAAGTCGACCTCGGCGGAATTTGAACTCAGAACGTAACGGCAGACGAAATACCGCTAAGCATTTCGCCCGGCGTGCTAACGTTTCTGTCAGCTCACCGCCTTATATCTATCTATCTATCTATCTATCTATCTATCTGTCTGTCTGTCTGTCTGTCTGTTTGTCTGTCTGTCTATATATCCATCTACACACATACACGCACGCACACACACGCCTCTTACGTAAGATCTTCCTCAGTTAAGTCATTTCAAAATATTTTGAAATGTCTTAAGCGAGTAAGATCTTGCGTAAGACCGAATATCTTTAACTATCATGCAACGATCTTAAACGTACGTATTAAGTGCATTCACAATATCATTACCTGGTTTGACTTCATTGTTGGTCGGAAGCACATAGCCTCTTTACTAATGGAGGTAAAAATATAGTCTTGGCTAGTTTGGTGGTGAAAAAACTGAAACGAAAAAAAAAAACCTTCTCTGAGAGAGAAAGAACAGCTGCCTCTCCTTGAACGATTTCAGTAGTGGTCGAAATAGGTTAGCCTATGTGCGTTTTACTTGGAATTGCATGTCAGGTATTGTCTGGCGGAGGTCCTTGTGGCTTGACAGAAAGTTCAAATTCCAGATGCACACAATATCTTCAATGTACAACACCACAATCTTAGGTACTGTGCAACGTCTTCAATAATAATAATAATAATGATAATAATAATAATAATAATAATAATAATAATAATAATAACAATAATTATTATCATTATTATTATAAATGCCCTAATGTAGTATCAGGCAGTGGCTCTCATGGCTTCTGATCTTAATTGATTGGAAGTGTTATCATGTACATTGTTTTGTCTTGCTATAAGAGATAAGATACAACAGATATTCTGCTCAATACCACAGATTTGCTTGTCACTTGTTTGACCATAATCAGTTGAGCATGTCCCTTAGTAGCTGACGATATGGGCATCTCTAATCACGAGCAGAAGTAGTGAGAGAGCATCATAGCTATGTGTTGAAAGAAATTCTTTGGGGTTTAGATAACTCACCTTTGGAGACATGGGTGTTTTGTTCAACATCCTTAAACAACCCTTATTCATAGACCTTTTGAACTGGATGGGCTACTCAACCTGAAGAAAATTTCCCACCTCATTCTGGGTCTCCTGGGGCTAAAGTCATAATTTACAGGGTTATTTTGTAAAATCTTTCTACGTTGAACTACAACATTATTAGTAATTGAGTGGAAGATTTTTTCTTGGTTTTCTCTTTCTTGTCACTTTATTACGACATCATTCTGAACATAAAAACTTAATGATATAAATGCGCAAATACTAATTATGACAACATTGTTGCTAAAGCACCAGGAAATTTGACAAAAGTAGCGCGTGTAAAAATACGAAAGAGCAACAAAAATATGAACAAGAATAAAAGATAAAACACGGCTGAATAATAATAATAATAATAATAATAATAATAATAATAATAATAATAATAATAATAATAATAATAATAATAATAA
>NC_068984.1:114066050-114069156 GCF_001194135.2 Octopus bimaculoides | reverse complement strand
AATAATTGTTTATTATCAACAAATTGGTCATCTTCGCTTCTTACAGTCGTTTCAGTTAATACTTAATAATCTAATTACAAGTTTGTACATTAAATTTACATTTATGTGACATGAGTATAATTTCATCAAGAAAAATAAACGATGTCGTTTTGAATGTGTGTATATATATATATATATATATATACATACACAGACATGCAGGACGTAAATAAACACATTTAATTTCCAAAATCTTTTATTTAATACGCAAAACGAACAATTGATATGTAATCGATAGGTAGGACTACATACTTTAGTATTTAGTTGACATTCCTTCTGCAGTTTTTAAATCAGAAACTCTTTGGCATTGAACTGATGAGCTTTGTGATTGTCTCTTGTGGAAATTCTGCCCACTTTTCACGCAACAATGGAAACAATTCATCTTTAGATTTAGGTCACTGTGGAGTTTTTCGTATAGCTCTGTCTAGTATGCTCCAAAGAATTTCAATTGGGTTCATGTCAGGAGATTGGCTCGGCCAAGGAAGCTTTTTGATCCCATTTTCAGTCAGCCATTGTTGATTCCTTTTCGCTGTGTGGCATGCAGCCCCATCTTCCATGAATAAAAACTCATTTTTCGTTATATTATCGTGTGAATAGATTGGAAGTAGTCCTTGCTGAAGTATTTCGATGTATTTTTCAGAGTTTATGGTTCCAACACATACGATCAGCTCAGAACGACCATTGCTTGTGACAGCTCCCCATACCATTACAGAGATACCACCATGTTTCACAGTTGGTTGGAGTCGTTTCCAATCAAATTCTTGATTGGGAAGCCTCCAGACCCAAACACGTCCACTGTCTGAAAATAATGCAAATCTGGATTCATCTGAGAAAATCACTATCCCAAAATAAAGTGGATTTTTCTGACATCTCCTTAGCCCATTTCTTGCTTTTCATGATATCAATTGACTGAAGGAGAAGTTTTCTTCTTCTGCTCGTCCATAATACTCAAGCTTATGCAGGTATGTAACACACGTTCTTGGACTAATTTCTAGCTGTTTTGCAATGCCAGAAGCCTTCGAACGGGGTTCATTTTCCACAATTCTCTTCAAACGCCGAAGCTTCCTTTCCGAGGCCCAGGTCGACCGGGATGAGAATCTGTTGATTCGTTTCCTTGGCTTTTGAATTGCACTACAATTCGATTAAGAGTAACAAGAAGAATTTGAAGATTTTCGGCAATTTTTCGCTGGCTAAGACAATCCTCAGATTGCCCAACAATACCACCTCTTAGAAAATCTGACAGTTCTGCTGAAATTTTTGTGCGTGGAAAGATTACTCTTCGCAAATGTTTAATATAATAGCACCTGGAATGAAAAAGAATAATTACATTGTAAATTCTGCACCGCTGAAGACACTTAGATCAGAAATTTTGATAATTAAAGGTGTCTATTTACTTCCTGCATGTCTGTATCTATCTATCTATCTATCTATCTATACACACACATGTTTGTATATGTATATATACTCACACACATATGTGTGTGTGTATATATATATGTGTACATACATACACACACACACACACACACATATATATATGTATGTGTGTGTGTAGAGAGAGAGAGAGAGAGAGAGAGAGAGAAAGAGAGAAAGAGAGAGAGAGAGAGAGAGGCTTGTGAGAGAGAAGGCGGAAGATTAGGTGTTTTGTTCAATACCTAAGAACATAATTAACAGCTTAACTATTTTCTTTATTATTTCTAAAAAAGGCCTCACATATTCTCTGCTATAAATCTATGGTATTGTCTATTATTACCACACCAGTGTATTCATCATGTTTAGAAACAATTCTTATCTCGATCAGGAATCTTTAAATTGAATTTCAACTCCAGATTCCTTCGATGTAATTTTTTTGCTGCAATTCTATAAAGTTTCATCCATTCACTGGCTTTTCTTTGAAATAAATAAGACAGTTCAGTTTGCTGTTTTGATGCTATCATTGTAGGAAAAATTGAAAATAAGAAAAGACAAAACAAAACAAAGCAAAACAAAACAAAACAGAAAACTAATGAAATTGAATGCGAAGCAAAAACGATTGTTTCTGTCACACTAAATGAATTGCATTTACTTATGTTCGTCTGCAACTGAGTTCAAAAACTGGCAGGCGTTGATTTTGGTTCTCATTACACCAGGGTCAATAACATGAATGCTCATTGCTCGAGTCCTCAATTTCTGATGGTGGGGTCGTTGCGGTGCCGTTATAACATGCTCCAAACCAGTTCTAACCATGTGCAACAGTTGTGTGCGGGCCAAAGTTTGATGCTTCTAATTATGGTCTTTTCTGCTCCTTCTCTTGATTTTTTCCGGCCATCATTTCCTCCTTCGATTTTTATTTCGTTACTCACTACGCTTTATTTTGTTAAGTTTACACTTGAACAATAGTGGTATCACGTAGAAAAACTCGATGTGTTATCACAATAGCTAAAATTCAAACAAATGTCTTTGTTTCTCTTTTTTCTTTCGCTTCAATTTGATCAGTCAGAACAACTGACAACCCTTTCTCACTGAACTTATGTGATAGGCTTGAAACGTTCTGCCAAGTGATTCACAATTCCTTTCTTTCTTTCTTTCTTTCTTTCTCCCCCACCTACCCCCCTCTCTCTCACTGACCCATTGCCCATCAAGCGAGAAAATGCTTAAGACATTGCCCGAAGCAAGAAGTCTCTGAAGAATACCTACATTTTGAATAGCATTTTCCAGGTCCATGAACCTAGAAACCTACAAGAATCAAACCAATTGATTTCTACTCGAAACATGTAATAGAAATTTCAAAAATTTAGCTTAAAGCTATATGCATCTCTTCGATAGACATTAGTTTCTTTAACTGCAAATATCCTTAACAACAAATGCATGAAAATATCAAATGTACATTGATGATTGTTATATATATATATATATATATATATATATATATATATGTGGATATCTGTGTTAAATTAAATTATGATTTATCCTCTATTGCCATTTAACACTAATTGCCTATGGCTCTATGTAACTGAACGTCGTAGAGTAGAAGGTGAATGAATATCATATCAATTGGGGATATGATTTCGATTCCCAGCCGGAGGCA
>NC_068984.1:114064590-114065972 GCF_001194135.2 Octopus bimaculoides | reverse complement strand
TGGAATGTGTGTGTGTATGTGTGTGTGTGAGAAGGAGAGAGAGAGAGAGAGAGAGGGAGAGAGAGAAAGAGAGAGAGAAATAGAGAGCGAGAGAGAGAGAGAAATAGAGATAGATAGATAGATAGAGAAATAGAGAGAGAGGGAGAGAGAGAGAGAGAGAGAGAGAGAGAGAGAGAGTTGAGATTTACAGCTCAGGTATTTCATTATTTGTGTCGGTCACTGTCACGCGCGTCATGGAAGAATGGTTCAATGGAAGAAGTCGAGCCGATATTGTTAGTTTGCTTCATCTTTTTGACACAAATTGATACGAAAAATGAACTCAGTCCATGAGATGAAATTTTAAAGTTCCGGTTATAGCTGCAGTTGCTATTCCTATAGCTAATGCATGTGTGCAGAGTTGACTGCGGTGACGAGAGAAACAAACAATGGAAAGACACATATGCCACAGTGTCAAATAACTGCATTTCCATCTTGTATTATGCAGCTACTGATACAAGGATCTCATGAGTATTGGGGAGATGCACATACTTCTTATGCAGCAACTAATAAAGGAATCTGAAGATATAAATTTTTCTGTTATACCATAAACTTGTACAATCTGTCATAGTGACCTCTGGTGAATCTTGTTAGAAACCTTCTTGAAATCAGTGGGATTAAGGACTAGCAGTGCCTGGAATTTACAGTTCTCCTCAATTCCGGTGTTACATAGGGACAACAAATGAACCGTCGACCAGTCAATTCAGTTATCTGTACTCTCATATGCATTCATAAATATATGTATTTCTATTTACAGCAGCATAAGGCTTAAGTTTTTTGGGGTAGTGGCTAGTTGATTACATACATACACCCACCCACACACATTGGGCATCCACACTGTTTCCATCTACCAAATTCACTCACAAGACACTGGGTAGTCCAGGACTGTGACAGTCAACATTAACCCAAGGTGCCGTGCAGTGAGATTGAAGCCGAAACTACACGGTTGCGTTTAGAAACTCTTCAAAAGATTGTACTTCGGAAAGGTATTGTGTCAAGAATATTCTTGTATACCACATCAAACCTTAATTACCTAGAAATATTTGGAAATATCTGCTAATTGACCGTATCACATGTAGATTTTTGAAAGAAATATTCATGGAATTTCCCAAATTAGAACAAATGCAAATAACAAGACATAACCAACCGAAATTGCAAAGTTAATCTGGAACTCGACTGAGGAAAGAAAACTTCGAATGACCCGTCCGTGTTTTTTCTTGTCCCTTTCTTTGTATCATCTAGCTGTCTGGATGTTTGCCTTTTTGTCCCATTTTTTGTATTCCTTTTTATATACATATTGCGGCGTACGTACACTTTGGTCTTTCATATATATATATATATATATA
>NC_068984.1:114058641-114064428 GCF_001194135.2 Octopus bimaculoides | reverse complement strand
CGAGGACAGGTGGTGTAAACAACAAATGGATGTATTAGTTTAACGCTCGGGAATAGAGAAAGTCTTTAACGTTTCGAGCTACGCTCTTCAACTGAAAGGAACACAGAAAGAAATAAGGAGAAAAACAAGGAGAAAAAAATATAAATGTAGTGGTCAGCGATCTATCATGGCGAATGCCGGATACACACACACACACACACACACACACACACACACACATATATATATATATATATATGTTAGGTGTTCAGGTTAACGTGAGGAAAATGTTACTGATGTAAAAGAACCAATATGGAGAGCGTCATTAATTTGAGCGTGTTGGTAAAGTCAGCGAATGTAAGTTGACTTGGATGAATGTCGACAAAGATGAAAGGAATATCGGAAGGCAAATGTATAACAAAACATTGTTATTTATTGTATAAGTAACAAGTGCTGATAAAAAGTATGATATGTGGTCTGAATGTGTATCTGTGAACCAGGGAAGCCATAACTTAGGTTTAAATGAATGTTTAAGTCATAAGCTGATATAAACTGGCAGGCGAAGTTAGTATGAACTAGCCGTGGAATGAAAATGATATCGAAGGTTCAGGAGGTGATAAGTCGAGACGCTATAACTCCAGGTGAGTTATATGAAGTGGGTGATCGACACATAAGAATCCCTTCATGTTTCAAAGTAGAGATATTATAGTTGTGTCAATTGTTCGCCAACTAACTGAAACAAGGCAGGTTCCATCCATGGTAAATGATATGGGTAGTCGGGGCTAGCTTAATGTAAACCAACAGTTGGAAATTGATAAAAATACCTGAAGCTGTACACTATGAAAAAGTGTGTTGACTGTCTCGCGTCTTCCTGCTAACTGCCAGCTAACTAACTATTGAAAAAAGGCGCGAAATGCTGCTGGGCGGAGGCTGTTGTTCGTATTAATCCGCAACCAGCTTTAATTGGGATAGTACTACTGTGCTTAATACGTGATAACCAAATATGGCTTCCCTGTTCACCACACACACACACACACACACACACACACACACACACACACACACACACACACACGTATGTACGCACACGTGTGTGTGTGTGTTTATATACCAAATTAAAACAGATTAAACTCAGAATATTTAGATCAATTATTTATACACTCACACGGGTATATTGTGCTGCATCTTTAGGTCGAACGTTTAATACAAATAGAAGAATGGACCCAGAGAAATAACTTTAGTAGACAGTTGCCTGAGGTGTTCTAGCGAAGTTAAATGGTTAAAGAAAATGGTGAAACGAATATCATTTTCATTTAAGAAATACACGTAGGAAGCAAGTTTTCCTGAAATGTTCTTTTGTTCTTCGTTTTAGAACCAAAAGCTAATGGCATAAGATTATAAGAGTCTTATAATATATATATATATATATATATATAAAGTCTTTATGTCGCGATTAAAATGTTTTCAATATTTTGGTTTTCCGCCTCCAGTTATATGATCTTGTTCGAGTTAATTGGTGATTGCGATATCACGTATAGATAAGACATGTTTTATACTAAGAAAATATTCTATAAATAACAAGAGTTAAGAAGACATATAATCTCTGATATCCGATATTTTGTCAGAGATATTATTTTGAGAAGCTTATATTTGAAATGTAATCTTAAGCTGACAAGAATTGAGCTGTAGAGCTAAATTATTATTATTTTTTTTGCGGTGGAACTCGAAGTAGATAAAGCTGTAAATAATAATAGCGTGTAGAATATTAAGTTTAAAAAGAAACGGTTGAAGGAGGAAAAAAAGACGAAAGCTGCAATACGATTCGAACCCACATCTGCTGTGAATATGCCAGACATGCTAACCTTAATACCAAAGAAACATCTCGAATTTTCTCCAGTTATTTCAGAAACTGTGTTCTGACCAGGAACAATTGTAAGATATTTACATTATAATAGTTTAGAAACTTCGAGGGAATTTAAGTAAACCGTTTTTTCACGGTGAAAGTACATAAAATTTTGTATAATAGCATGGAGAATATTAGAATAAAAACATCTCGAATGAAAAATAGCTGAAGGCTGCTCGTGGGACTCGAACCCAAATCTTAGGTGAGTATGACAGATGTACTAACCATTACATCAAAGGATCACTTTGAATTTTCATCCCCTGTTTTAGAAGCTTTGTTGTTACCAGCGAAAGCCCTTGTGACAAAATTTGAAATCATTATTATTAAAGCGATGAAGGCGGCGAGCTGGCAGAAACGTTAGCACGCTGGACGAAATACTTAGCGGTATTTCGTCTGTTTTTACGTTCTGTCCTTGTTTGTCCCCTCTATGTTTAGCCCCTTGTGGGCAATAAAGAAATAAGAATTGTTAGTACACCGGACAAAATACTTAGCGGCATTTCGTCCGTCTTTATGTTCTGAGCTCAAATTCCGCCGAGGTCGACTTTGTCTTTCATCCTTTCGGAGTCGATGAATTAAGTACCAGTCAAGTACTGGGGTCGATGTGATCGACTATACCCCTTCCTACAAGTATATCTCTTCCTTTAGTAGAAAGGATTATTTATTATTAAAGCGGTGAGCTGGCAAAATCGTTAGTACGCCGGGTAAAGCTTAGCGGCATTTGGTCCGTCTTTACATTTGAGTTCAAATTCCAGTCAAGTACAAGGGTCGGTGTAATTGACTACCTCTTACCTCAAATTTTGAGGCTTTGTGCCTCTAATAGAAAGGATTATTTATAGCATTATCTACTTGGAGTACCACCGCAAAAAATAATTTACTTCAATTCTCTCTAATTGGGCAATATGTAAACTTCCACTCGAAGATATGTCTATGAGGATACTGAATAGCTCAATCAATCTCAATTCCACTAATCCTTCCCGGATTATCGGATAATGAGTTCCTTCCATCTGTACTAGTCACATTGTTATTCTTATCTTTACCTTTCATCTCATTGCTGTAGATCCTTTAGTAGATTCCTTCTCCAGGCATGTCGCAGTCTCCTTTTTCTTCCTAGCTTCTGATATCTCCTCAATTGCTCTGTGCGATATCCTTTTCTCAGTCAAACCTAGGACATGTCATGCAAATCATTCTCAGTTTATTTTCATAATATTTTGTAAATTTACAACCCCAGCTATTTCCATAACTTCTTCATTTGTACAATGGCTTCACCAGGAAAATTCTCAGTATTCATCGATTGCAGCGCCTTAAAGACATCGAAATTGTTGAGGAAGCGAGCTGAAGTTTTCCTCAGTTCACTGACATAGTACTGTAATGAGCATATAGTGGTGGCGTAATTTCACCTCAACGTCGATAAAAAGTTTTTGATTATATATGGCACAGTCGCTAGAAAACTTATATCCTTATTAAGTTTCATCCCGACTTCAACTTCAGCTTAGAAATATTGCTTCCAAGATACAGAAATTTTGATAAGCCTTCCAGATTCATATTTCTAATCTTCGATAAGTGCTTATATTCTTAATAATCTCAATATATTCTTAATAATCTCAATGCTGATACGAAGACCAACTTCATCCGCATTTGCATTTAAGGTAGCTGTTATTTCCTGTAAGGTCTCTTTATAATGGCTAAGCAATGTAAAATATATTATTAATAAAATTCAAGTCTTATAACCTCTGTTCTATCAATTTATTTTGTATTCTGGATTTCCCATCGTATTCTTCATAATGGAATCAACTTAACGGAAAAAGGAAAAAGGGAGAGAATATAGTTCTAACGAACACCTGTCACAACGTCAAACAACTCTGTATTCCCATCTTGTATTCTTATGCAACAACTGATAAAAGGATTTTAAGCTATTGATAAACTTTTCTATTATGCCATAAACTTGTACAATCTCCCGCAATGGCCTCAGGTGAATCATGTCAAAAGCTTCTTGAAATCAATGAGATTGGTGTCTTGAGGTGTCAGGAATTTGCAATACTCCTCAATAATATAAGATAAATAATTGTTCTGTATATGATCTATTGCTGTTGTATAAGATCTAAATTTGCCTGATGTTCACTAAGATTATGGGGTACTACTTTTATTAGTCTGTCTAGGATACTACCATGCGAAAGAATAACATACTAATGATGATTAAATCAAGTTATATTAGCAGCGAGAGTAGGAATAAATCATTTTCGATAAATAACATACAATGTTTGATACAATCAATTGCAAGTAACAGATGCGGTTGTGTTATGTTGGTAACAAGTACCATGCTTTCCCAATTCTCTTAGGTGCTTATGTTGTCTGAAGCAGACTCAAACATCTTTCTGGCAATTCCTCCCCTTTGGTGCCGCGTTAGCTGGACAAAAAAAAAAAAAGCATCTTCGTTACGATTTTTGCTCTGTGCTTCTTTTATATAACAAAACGATCCATTCATTTATCGCATTGTAACATCGACGGAGATGGATTATCCACGACAAACCACGGTGCCATGGAAAGAATGAAGGAAAGCACCAAAGATACTTTCTCAAACTAAAGCAGAATCGAAAATAGATTCACGGTTATTGTTTGGAGGTCGATAATTGAAAGCATCCACTACTATTTCTTGAATATTGGCGAAATCATCACAGTATTATGAGGAAATAGACCAAATGCACCAAGTATTGGAACGTTTCAGAATTCTATGTTACAGAAATATATGGAGAGGATTCTCATTCTAAAAATCCTTTCTACTAGTCCTGAAATTTTAGTGGACAAAGGCAGTCGATTACATCGACCCCCAGTGCTCAGCTGGTACTTAGTTTATTGACGTCGAAAGGATGAAAAGCAAAGTCGACCTCGGGGGTATTTGAATTTGAAATGTAAAGAGCCGGAAGAAATGCCACCAAGCATTTGGTCCGACACGCTAACGATTCTGCTAGTTCGCCGTCTTTATTAATCTTAATGATTCTTTCTACTATAGGCACAAAGACTGATATTTGGGGACAGGGGGCATACATACATACATACATACATACACAGGTTACGGACAGCAAATGCACACGTACTAACACACAAGCACTCATACAGGTAGGTACGTGAGTGTACACACACAACCACACGACTACGCGCGCACACACACACTCACTTTTCAATTACGCTCACCTTTCCCTTCTCATGGAAGCAATCACACACCTACATATACACGTACAAACATACGTACACATAAGACTAATTATCAAACAGACTCAAGGTAGACCTTGAAGAGAGGAGGCATGTCATTGATGAGGTAGCGAATAGCGGCGAAAGGACGTTGACAAACAACCGATTGATTGTATAACCAACACATCAAACAAAAAAAATCACTTAGTTGGTTAGATATTTAACCAATTGACTAATAAATAAGAAGTGATATTGAACCAGCACATGTGTTTCTTATTATTGGCATAATGACCTTCCTAAGACACAGCAAGATCTGTTTCACTAATGTGTATGCGTAAAATTAATATAAACAACAGTTTGCAATGCTTCACCAAAAAGGAGAATTATAATTGTCACTAAATGTGGCGAATCACTAAATCAGTCAAAGATTTCTATGTTGAAAACACATATACTAATAGAGAAGCGAGTCCGGAAAGAGACGGAGTTGGAGCCAGTCCTTACTGAAGAGGCAAACGGAAATTGTTGAAACTGATGTCAGTGTAAGGAATTTTCGATCGGTACTTTTCGGGCGATTAAGGTCCCTATTAATGTATATGTTTACACTTATGTGCGTTGGCAACAGCATTAGAGCATTTTAGCTCTTATTTCTAGCAATGTTGATGTTTTCTAACACCATAGTCACATTTAGTGACACAATATATATATATATATATGTATAT
>NC_068984.1:114057089-114058315 GCF_001194135.2 Octopus bimaculoides | reverse complement strand
CACACACACACACACACACACACACACACACACACACACACACACACACACGCACACACGCGCATATAGATGCAAACATGTGCACAAGCATATAGACACATGGCTACCAGGCATATACATTCAAGCATGCATACATACATACATATACATATACGAATACAAATACATATACAATACATGCACATACACATTTCTGCACTACATTTATTGAATTCTCGCATTTACGCATCACCAAGTAATTCAGCCTTTTATAAAATGTACTCCAATCCACTGTAGTATATGAATTTCTCGTTTAATCGATCACCTATCTGTGTTTATAAAATATATATAAGCGACAGAGGCAGTATTAATATCGAGAGGTAATACTTATCCGCACTTAAATGTGGATATTTAGTTAGAATGAATTATGCTGCGATAGTTACTTTAAGAGAAAGTCTCATATTGGCTTTTGATGCAAAATGCATTCTTATTTATATCGCTAGCGCCGAGACCACTAGATCACCTGATTTCGACCTTCCTTGGTCTTGTCAATGATGGACATTCGACCGCTAGAGACAGCAGCGATTCGCCTCCCTGCCAGTAATATATAGATTGACAGTGACAAAACAGGCATTGGTGTCGTGATTAGCCAGTAAGCTTGTTAAAAATATATATATTAGCGATAGAGGCAATATTAATATCTGTGTTTATACGAGTCAATATATACATACACATACAGACACCAATATCTCAAAAGTAAATATTTAGGTTAATTTGAATATATTTTAAAGGAAATTTCCCTGCAGTCTGCCGTGGAGAAGAAATTCTCGCTTATAGTAAAAGGTGTAAATATACAATTTACAGCTCAGTGGTGCCCACTCTTGGCCCCCTAGATGCATTTCTGCTTATTATACATTCCTCAGTAGCAGATATCAAAGAGAGGTAACCCTGAGCTGTTAGAAAACAAGACAATACTAGTGTTTAGTTGATTGTAAATCTACAGCTTTCTGTTAGCTCAGGGTTTCCTTTCTTTGGTATCCTCTATTGTAGAAGGCATAACGAACCAGAAATGCATCAAAGGGTCCAAAGGGGGAGCTACTGAGCTGATAATAGTCTATTTACACATACCATAAGTGAGATTTGTTCTCTACGGTAAACTGCTGTGAAATTGCCTTTTGCCATTAAGATACGTCACAAACATATTTGAAGAATTTCCCACATATGTAGTTGATATATATATATATATA
>NC_068984.1:114055240-114056989 GCF_001194135.2 Octopus bimaculoides | reverse complement strand
CCTTTTTTTTGTATTTATTTTTACTCATATATATATGTATATATATATATATGCTATTGGAAAGACAAGTATGCCTAACTCTCCTTGCCTAACACGGCGAGTTAGGCATACAGTGTTTTCTGCTGATCCAAACTTTCGAAAAACCCATGAGAAGACTTCTAATCCCTGATTTCTAAATTTTCGTTAAATAATAATAATAATAATAATAATCCTTTCTAATGGAAGCACAAGGCCTCAAATTGACCGTCCCGAAATACAACAATATTATATATTGATATTGATAATAAAAACATTTTATATACATCTTATGATACAAAATATATATATGAATGTATGTATGTATATATATGTATGCATGCATATGTACGAATGGATCTTTTATCTTTTACTAGTTTTACTCATTTGACTGCAGCCATGCTGGGACACCACTTTGAAGGGTTTTAGTTGGGCAAATAGACCTAGGACATTTTAAAAACCCAATTCTTATCTTATCGGTCTCTTTTGTCGAACTGCTAGGTTATGGAGATAAGAACAAACCAACACCGGTTGTCAAGCGGTGGTGGGGGACAAACACAGACACAAGGGACACGCACTCGTAGACATATGCATATATATACGACGGGTTTCTTTCGGTTTCCGTCTATCAAATCCACTCACAAGGCTTTGGTTGGCCCGAGGCTATAGTAGAAGACACTTGGTCAAGGTGCTACGCAGTGGGACTGAACCCGGAACCATGTGGTTGGGAGGCAAACCTCTTTACCACACAGCCACTTCTGCATGTATATATGTATGTTGTATGTATGTATATTTTTGACAAACGCCTGGTTTCCATTTATAGCAGATTAATCTTAGGTCTTTTCTGTCTCGCTTTCGCAGCTCAGGTCAACGACCCTATCTAGACGCTGGCATTAACATTTTCGCTTTCCATTGTTGACTTTCGCTATTGTCGCTTTATTTCTCCCGCTCCTTCGTCTCTTATTGTTGTAATCAATGCTTCTGCTATTCTTGTAATTGACTCCATAGCTGGAATCCGGTGTTTTATTTTTTTTTTCCCCCACTTGTTATTGTACCACCACTTAATTATTGCCGTCATTGATATTGTAGTTTGTAACTAGCATTGCTTAATTTATTTTGTTGTTGCTATCATTACTGCCGTTGCTGTTGTTACAAATGTTACCACTATATCTATTTCTATCGCAGCAACTGTTATTTTTGTTACTGAAGTTAATGTCGACATGCATAAGCATATAATGCACCACCACTGTTATTAAGGAGCGGATGAGTTTCTTATCCTCACATATCGATACTTTAAGAAGTTATCTTCTAATAGCAAATGCCAAATGTTTGCAACACAGTACGATTATAAATTTGTAGAGCAAGTCTCAAGTGTAGACAGATATGAATAGCAGTTTGTGGTTTACTCAGAATGTAAAGAGTTAGAAGAAATTCTTATTTCCTTATTGCCCACAAGGGGCTAAATATAGAGGGGACAAACAAGTACAGACAAATGGATTAAGTCGATTACATCAACCCCAGTGCATAACTGGTACTTATTTAATCGATCCCGAAAGGATGAAAGGCAAAGTCGACTTTGGCGGAATTTGAACTCAGAACGTAGCGGCAGACGAAATACCAATTTCTTTATTATCCACAAGGGGCTAAACACAGATGGGACAATACACACATGCGGGGACAATTAACACATGATAGAATGGAACAATGAAATTAAACAATGATGATGGGACGGCC
>NC_068984.1:114048594-114051701 GCF_001194135.2 Octopus bimaculoides | reverse complement strand
AGTAAATATATTTTTTTGCTGCACGATAAGCGTTTCTGTTTAAAACTTTGACACTGACCAAGATTTCACGAAAACTTGCTGGCGAGGTAAATGTTTGATGAACCGGAAGCTCTTCTAATTAATCTGGGTACAAATTTCCGTGTATCGATCGATTCAAAATTGAAGAGCTAAACCTGTCTTAAGTATCACGTACGTAAAGCTAGTGGAATGTATCATTCAAGTAATGAGCTGTCGTTAGGTCATCAGATGAATTCACTGAACACATTTCAAGAACTTAACGTTTATGATACGATATAACTCCATTTACTGTTGGTCTTTTAAAACTCGTCTTTATTTTAAAACTATTTAGCATCATTAAGAGTTATCAGCATAACACCAAATTGAAGAGGAAGTCAGTTAGAAAGTATATTGAAAATAACCAATTTCTGTGGTAGAAATAGTAGAAATAGTATTATACACTTTTACTCGTGCATTTTTAAAAAATTCATTTCAGTTGTTGGACTGTGGCCATACTGAAGTACCCTCTGGTACGGTGAGTCGAACAAATCGACCTAGTACTTTTTCTTTTTTTATGTCTGGTACTTATTTATCAGCCCCTTTTTGCCGAACTACTAATTTACGGGTCGTAAACAATTCAATCCCGGGTGTCAAGCGATGACGACACAACCGCAAAGACTCACACACGCTTGCACGCGCGCACACACACAAGTGCACACACATATTGGTACAGAAGGATATATCTGACGAGTTTCTCACAGTCTCTGTCTACAAAATTCACTTACAAACCTTTATTCGGCCCAGGGCTGTAGTAGAAAACACTTCTACGGCACGGTGCAGTAGGACTGAACACGAAACTACATGGCTGCGAAACGAACTTCTTAACAAAACCACTATGCTTGTGTCTATAGTCAAAGTTTTTAATTATTATTCAACTGCAATAAAGCAGCGAGCTGGCAGTATCGTTGGCACGCTGGACGAAATGCTTAACCCGTCGCTACGCTGTGAGTTCAAATTCCGCCAAGGTCGACTTTGCTTTTCATCCTTTCGGGGTCAGTAAATTAAGTACCAGTGAAACACTGAGGTCGATGTAATCGACTAGGCCCCTCCCCCAAAATTTCAGGCCTTGTGCCTATAGTTGAAAGGATTATTATTCAACTGCAAAAGGCGGCGAGTGGTAGAATCGTTAGCACATCGGACAAAATTCTTAGCGGCATTTCTTCCGTCTTAACGCTTTGAGTTCAAATTCCACCAAGGTCGGGCATATGGTGTAGTGGTTAAGAGCACAGGCTACTAACCCCAAGATTCCGAGTTCGATTCCACGCAATGACCTGAATAATAATAATAATAATAATAATAATAATAATATCGAAAAATACCTTAGGAATGAGAATCCAGGTTCGAAATTTCCCCAAGACACCTGATGAAGGCTGGAGGATATATCAGCCGAAACGCTGTGTTAACAACAAACAAGATGAAGACAAATATCCGTCAATTGTAAATAATTATAAATAATGTCGACTTTGCCTTTCCCCCTTTCGAAGTCCATAAATTAAGTGCCAATTGAACAACGCTGAAATCAATTCAGCCCTTTTCTTGAAATTGCTGGCCTTGTGCCAAAATGTGAAACTATTGTAAGGTGGCGAGCTGGGCAAAATGCTTGGCGACATTCCGTCCTTCTTCATATTCTAAGTTCAAATTCCACTAATGTTAACTTTGCCTTTCATCCTTCCAGGGTCGATAAAATAAGTATCAGTCGACTACTGGGGTCGATGTAATCGACTCACCCCCTCCCCCAAAGTTGCTGGCTCTGTGTCAAAATTTGAAATCATAATTCACTTGTAAAGGTGGCGAGCTGGCAAAAACATTTGCACGTCGAACAAAATGTTTTGCGGCATTTCTTCCTAGCTCATGTTCTGCCGAGGTCGACTTTGCCTTTCATCCTTTTGGGTTCGATAAAATAGGTACCAGTTGAACACTGGTATCGATGAAATCGACTAGCTCCCCCAACATAATTTTCTTTGTGTATATAGTTGAAAGGATTATCATTTACCTGCAGAGAGATATAGTTACTATAGAATTTTCAAAGTATCTTAGATATGTGAAAAGGATATTTAGAAAGGTTAATCTAGTTAACCCATTACCTCCCATAATTCTATTAACTGGAATTTTTTTTTATGAAACTTTGATTTCTAGCATAAAACAGCCTTAGAAACACGCTGGAATGATCAAAATAACATTTCAAAATAACATTTCAAATAGAAATAAGCGAGATATTCGGTGAAAAATTAGCAAACCTCATTTCAATATCAGAGAAATATACCTAGTAGATATAGCAAAAAGGTTAGATATGTGTAAATATTGACAGATAATTACGAAATTCGTAATTTTTAAGTCATCTCATCTGAGATCACTGATAGGTAATGGGTTAATACCCAGATTTGTTGTAAGGAAGCAAGAATCATAAATAGTGATGAAATTTCAGAAGGCTAACGGTGCTGAGAAATAAAATTTGGCAATTTTTGAAATACAAAAAAACCTTGGTACTGTTTTTCAGAGGGATCACAAAAGAAGCACAAGCAAGTTTTTTAGTGTAGGGGACAGTGGCTGTTGTAACAGTTTAGAAAAAGGGAAACGCGATGGAAAACCGGAAACTGTGAAGTATTAGGAGTGGATTTAATTTGACCTGTCAGGTGAAGGATTTGCTTTTGACGACAGTTTAGATAAAGTAAGAATGCCTTTTATCTTTCATTTGTTTCAGTTGTTGGACTGCAGCCATGCTGGAGCACCGCTTTGAAGTGTTTAGCCGAATTAAAATCGATCCCAGTACTTGTTTTTAAAACCTGGTATTTATTCTTTCGATGCCTTTTCACTGACCACAAACTTACGGGGACGTAAACAAACCAACACTGATTGTCAAGCGGTGGTGGGGGACAAGCACAAAACACACACACACACACACACACACACACACACACACACACACACACACACATATGTAACGGTGTTCTTTCAGTTTCCGTCTACCAAATTCACTCACAAGGCTTTGGTCGGCCCGAGGCTACAGTGCAAGACCCTTGCCCAAGGTGTCACACTGTGAAACTGAACCC
>NC_068984.1:114046242-114048479 GCF_001194135.2 Octopus bimaculoides | reverse complement strand
GTTATGTCTGAATTACTCTAGTGGGTGTGGAGGTGCAATGGCCCAGTGGTTAGGGCAGCAGACTCACGGTCATAGGATCGCGGTTTCGATTCCCAGACCGGGCGTTGTGAGTGTTTATTGAGCTAAAACACATAAAGCTCCAAGAAGCTCCGGCAGGCGATGGTGGCGAACCCTGCTGTACTCTTTCACCACAACTTTCTCTCACTCCTTCTTCCTGTTTCTGTTGTACCTGTATTTCAAAGGGTCAGCCTTGTCACACCGTGTCACGCTGAATATCCTCGAGAACTACGTTAAGGGTACACGTGTGTGTTGAGTGCTCAGCTACTTGCACGTTAATTTCACGAGCAGGCTGTTCCATTGATCGGATCAACTGGAACCCTCGACGTCGTAAGCGACGGAGTACCAACAACAACTCTAGTGGGTAAACAGTATATTAACATAGGGGTATATTTTTGTGATTTTTCTAGAATCAGCACCTTTGAAGAAGGAAATATCTTCTGGATCTGAAGAGGAACCTCATTTAACTAAAATAATTCGTTTCTGATTTAGATACACAGCAGTTTTGGTGGAAAGAGTATTGATCAATGCCATCAATCCCAGTACTTGACAAGTACTTTATTTTAACGACCCCATAAGGATAAAAGGCGAACATGATCCTCAGCGGGATTTGAAATCAGAACGTGGCAGGAAGAAAGCCTGTAAAGCGTTTTGTTCGACACTCTCATGATTCTTCTAGCGCAGCATACTGCCTTGCAGCAAAACAAATAATGGTTTTTAGTTTAGGTACAAGACTAGTAAATTTTAAGTGGGAGGAGTTAGTCGATACAATTGACTCCAGTAATTGATCGGTACTTCTTCATTTTATCGACCACGGAAAAATCAAGGCAAAGTTAACTGCGGCAGGAATTGAACCTAGAACGTCATGAAACCGGAAGAAATACTGCAAGGCATTTTGTCTCACATTAACGATTCTGTAAATTGTCTGCCGTAGACTAAAATTAATAATGGTAAACAGATATCGATAACTATCCCAGAAAAATAAAAGACATACACGCAGACACACGCGCAGACACAAACTTACACATAAACATCATCACTACCACCACTACAACCCCCCCCCCCCAGCTTTTAAACTGTCATGGAAGATGTATAAAAACTATAACATGAATTTCAGAAGTGTCCTGAATCAACGTAACTTTGAAAGTAGTGTAGTTGTTATTCAATGCAGTTTTCTGTTAGTTTTTTTTTCTGATGTTCAGTGAGCGTTGGTTTGACATTTATTTTCATTGAAAGTATGATTCGATTCACAAAACAACTTATAATTTGTGGATCTTACGAAAACGTTTATCAGTTTCTGGTTAAAAATTTGTAACGGAAATTATAAACTCTCCCTGGATATATACAATAATTATTATTTTCTTAAAAAAGAAAAAAGAAAAGACAATGATTAGCAGAATCGTTTGAGCGTCAGAAAAAAATGTTTTGAGACATTTCAAGCCAGCTATTTACATTCTGAGTTCAAATCCTGCTTAGGTTAACTTTATCTGTCATCCTTTCGGGGTTTAGAAAATAAAGTACCTGTAAAGTACTGAGGTTGATGGTATCGACAGCTAAATCATCGCTCCTAAAAATCGCTCATCTTGTGCCTAAATAAGAAGCAATTATGGTAGGGCTGTGAACTGGCAGAATCGTTTGAGCATCGCTAAAATACTTTGTAGTATTTTTCCAGTTCCTTATGTTCTCAGTTCAAATCCCGTTGAGGTTACTTTTGTCTTTCATCCTTTTAGGGTTGATAAAATAAAGTACCAGTTATGTACTGGGGTCAGTGGTATCGACTAATACTCTTCCTTAAAATTATTGGTTTGCTGTTTAAATCAGAACCCTTTATTGTTACGCCAAATATATTTCTGTGAGCCACGAGAAATGACATTTTAGCTGTCAGTGGGGATCAACAAATGTCCCCTCATTGAAAATGACCTTTAACTTCATTTACATCATAAATTAAACTATTGGTTAATTAATTGTTAATTAAACTAGGGTTGATTAGGAATTACACTTATATATTGAACATAATTAGATAGGTCATAAGGAAAAAAATAAACCTGGAAGCTTAAATATATAACAACCGATACAAACATTGGTTGGTTGAATTTTCCAGTCACACGTTACATCGTATAAAAAGATGGGGGAGGGAGAGAGATAGAGAGAGAGAGAGAGAGAGAGAGAGAGAGAGAGAG
>NC_068984.1:114044045-114046232 GCF_001194135.2 Octopus bimaculoides | reverse complement strand
AATAATAACGAGATGATAAATATTTTTCTTTTCAAAATCAGTATTTATTTTATCACTTTGTATAGGCACCAAGACATATGGTGAAAGTTAAACTATAATTATTGTATGTATAGAATATGCAGCCATCCATCTTTCTTCCCCGTTCACTATTTTTGGGAGTGTCGTGGGTGGTGGGTAGAGCCTTCTTGTACCTCATCCGTATGGCTCTGTCAGAAGCAACCGTCGTTATCATTTCCAGCCGAATTCCCAAGCGTGACAAACTGAGATTAAGGATATTATCCGACCACCTCGTTCTTGGTGTACCACTAGGTCTTCTGCCAGTTGACTCAGCTTGAAGAATCCGCCTTGCGATTCTTTCATTGTAATCACTTGTTCGTAATACCGGAACTGTGACTTCTCAATGTGGAAAAGTATGCTACATTTCCTTCAAATTATCTATGGTGACAAAATTATACTTCCAAAGTTAACCGTAATATGAAGGTTAACTCTCTAGTACTTATATATTCGCCAGTTACACTGATGCCACGGTGACTGTTACACAGCCTAGACTATATTTAAAAGTCATTTTAAACACACACACACATACATATATTCACCAACCCCGCTGATATTTCAACGACATTGAAACAACATTTACAAAAGTATGGTATCAAAAAAACACAGTTTGCTTAGTTGTTTAGTTTTTATCAAATAGCCAATCAGAGAAGAAGCGATATTTTGCCTGACCAAATAAACCTAGATTTGTCAATCTCCTCGATTTCAGATAGCCTCCAGACCAAACCAGCTACAAAGAAGAAGAACCGTTTTAAATATATTTTCTCGATTCACATTTCCTTTTTATGCGTTTCTGAGGTTTACAGACTTTTTTATACGGTGCTCTTTCTTTCTTTCTTTCTTTCTTTTGTAACAATTCATTAACGGATAGCATCAGAAATTCTCGGTTTTTACATGTCTTTCTCAAAGGTGCTATTTACGAAGGTAATTTGTCCATCGTAAACGGCATATATTATTAAAAAAAAAACAACAACAAAAAACATTAACAATAAATGTTGGTGTAATGTAAAGGATGTGGGATGTATTTAATTACCAATTCCTTTGTCTCTCGGGATATCATCTGAAACGCATACAAAAAGTTCTTCCAATATATTCGTTTTTTTAATGCAATTCCTATTTTATTTGGAAAACTTTGCCGGCTGCAATTACATATGTGGGCGTACTGGACAGTGTTACACTAGTTCAACAACGAATGTTATAATTTTCACGACATACTTCTTATTAGGAATAAATAATAGTTAACTTCTTCCAACCACTTACTGCTTCATTCAGACAGTGTCTATTTATTCCAAGTGGAAAGGATATTTCCCTTTTGTAGATCTGATTGTTTTAATGTCTTTTTTTAAAAATAATTTTGAATGTTTTTGTTATTTTTTTTCTAATTACATTATTGTAAGGATGTTCATTTTAGAACGTGGATATACATAAAATTTATTTATATAAGAAACAAGAAAATTATAAAAGAAAGCTTTATTTTTTACATTTTATATTCACTTGATCGCAAGCAACCCTGTCTGGTTAAGAACTTCAATTCACTTCCTTGTCGTTTTGGGTTCAGTCTCAATGGGTGGCACCGTGCGTAAGCTTCTTTGATAATATTGATAGTTTCGTGTTGATTAGTGAGCGAAATGTAAGCAGTTGAATCCTGTCATATATATCTTTGTACATGTGTTAGTCATTGGACTGCAGCCATTCTGGGGCATATGTATGTATGTATGTATGTATGTATGTATGTATCTATCTATTTATCTACCTACCTATCTAAAATTAAAAAACACAACAATGTTCCAGTTTTTCTTTTTAATTAACGAGTTTTCGTATTTCCGTATAAGTTTTTTTTTGCAGTTTGTTTGGACCCGATAAAAGACAACCCACGGTCTAAACACTGGCACATCCTCGACTACGTTCTGACAAGATTCAAGGACAGACGAGATGTATGCATCACCCGCTCCATGCCTGGTGCAGATGGCTACTGGACGGATCACCGCCTTCTTATTTCTCGCCTTGACATCAAGATCTACCGAACACCAAAGCGGGTCTCATCAAACATACCTTACCGACGCTTCGACTCCGCCAAACTCCAGAACTCACAGGCATCCCTAGACTTCAGGGAATCTATTAAGAGACACCTGA
>NC_068984.1:114040179-114041237 GCF_001194135.2 Octopus bimaculoides | reverse complement strand
TATATATATATATATATGTTACAACAATTAATATGATAAAGCTGATACAAGGAATTTTGTTTTATAAATTTAGTATTGCTAATATGAAGAAAAACAAGAGATATGCAAAATTAGTTCTATTAACTTTCGAAGTTCAGAAATTGTCACGTTTGTCACCAGAGAGAAAAAGAGAGAAAGAGATATTGGCGTCTTATACTGGTTAATAGAAAATGAAAACATTCGTCTGTCTCTGTAAATTGCTATTGAAGATTAAGCGGATTTACAAGTGTCATTTTCTTAATAAGACGGCAAAACAAGTATTGAATCTTCTATTCTCTTGATAGCGAAATATCCACAGCCACAAAATAGTTACTATTTGAAATTTTTTGACAGCTTCTAATTCCTCTGTTATTTTTTCATTTAAATATACTCCAAGTCAAGAGGAATATTTGTTAAGTTCTGTATATTCCATTCCGCATACCTTTATTATATTTTCTTCAGTCAATATTTGAGTACATTTTCTTGCTTGTCCGTCTGTATACCTGCCCATCTCTATACTTCAGTATTTTCATCTGTTTATCTGTATATGCTAAATGTCTTCTGATAATACCTAGCCACACAATATCACATCGCTGCCAACGAATAAGCAGCCAGAAGCAATAGTTATTCGTGTTTCATCATAACCATGAAATGAAGTTTGATCAAACAGCATTCTCATGTGGGACACTAAAGAAAATCATCATCATCATCATCATCATCATCATCATCATCATCATCATCATTTAATTCTTCGAGTTATTTTCTCACTTTTCCTTTTAGAAGCTTTTATCAAAATTAGTATATATATATGCCAATTACTAGAGTACTGTTTCCACTTTGGCAATTAGTTTGGAACAGATCATACGCTTTGTATTTTTAGTCACTCATCTGAAACAAATGTTTCCATACATTTCCAAAATAGCCATTTATTAAACGAGCAAGTAAGTAAAAAGAAAAAAACAGCTAAACACTATATATATATATATATATATATATATATATATATATATATATATATATATATATATATATATATATAT
>NC_068984.1:114038685-114039815 GCF_001194135.2 Octopus bimaculoides | reverse complement strand
CGTATATATATATATATGTATATATACATGTATATATGTATATATATAAATGTATAATATTAGGATAAATACTTTATAAGAATTTATCAAGTATATATATAAATGTATATATACATGTATATATATGTATATGTGTATGTGTATGTATATATGTATATGTGTATATATATGTGTATATATATATATATGTATATGTATATATATATATGTATACGTGTATATATATGTATATGTGCATATATATATGTGTCTATATATATATATATATGTATTTATGTGTTTGTGTGAATGTGAGTGTATTCATATGTAACATATATATATATCCATGTATCTATCGCTTTTTCTCGCTTTCTCTCATTAACTATATGTCTACACAAATTCTTTTTTGATTTGACTTATAAATTTCAGTGTTTTTACCGCCCATTTGTCTGATGACAAAATTAATAGGAGTTTGTTAAGAACTAAAGGAAAAGAAAGAAGAGAGAGTGAGAGTGAGGAAGGGTGGAAGGGGGAGAAACGAAGAGGAAGAGAGAGAATGAGAGGGTGGTAGAGAGAGAGAGAGAGAGAGAGATAGAGAGAGAGAGAGGGATATTAACGCAAACACGCATACATACAGAAGGAAGATAAAATAATAAAATTGGTAAAATAGGATTATCTAGAATATTTTTTTTATGAGTAACGATTCTTTAAATATGGTAAAGGTTTTCCAATTTTCTTTTAGATCTGCTACGATGCTCATTTGATATTTCTGAATCGTTGTCCTAATTTTATTCTTTGAGAAACCAAATTCAATCATACTTTCTTGATGACAAGTTAGTATATACACGTGGACTCCTTGGTAGCAGTTATTGCAAGAGAGATAATTTCCTGTAGATAAATCCTAAATCAAGGCAGGCTGTTAAGTTAGAGTTTTAAATTTAAAAATAACAAAGAATAAGCACAGAGTATACATATAAGCGCATGCATGGTTGTGAGGTAAGTAGTTTGCTTCCCAAAGACATGGTTCCGGCTTCAATGCCACCGCTTGGCACCTTGGGTAAGTGTCTTCTATATCCCTGGGCCGACCAAAGTTTTGTGGGTGAATATGGGATACCGAAACTGAAAGAAGTCCTATATATATATATATATAT
>NC_068984.1:114036508-114038380 GCF_001194135.2 Octopus bimaculoides | reverse complement strand
ATTACCTTAAATGCAATATGAAGAGCAATCTTCAGCTGCACGAAAATGCAGAAAAATTACTGTAAAAAAGACATATTATAAATGTGGCAACATTTCAAATCCAAATGGGAGAGAGAATACATAAAAATCCAAATGTGAGGAAGAATACATAAGTCCATCTTGACATGTAATTTTTCTGCATTTTCGTGCAGCTGAAGATTGCTCTTCATATTGCATTTAAGGTAATGCTCGCATTACTTAAATAAATTGAAGTAGCATGAAACGTGGGTACTGCAATCACCTTTGAAATCCGTGTTGCTTATTTTTTTATATATATGTATATATATATGTAATATATGTATATAAATATAATTTAGAGAAGAACCACCAATATACAATTCAAACAATGAAAGAGACCATTTAACCATCAAGAAAAGCGTACTCCACAAAATAAAATGAGGTTGTTTAGGATCAAGGGGTTCAGTCTTCATCTGTAAGTCATATTTATCCATAATTTTCTTAGCCTCAAGATTTGCTTTCCTATAATTCTTTTGTATAATTCTTTTGTATTTCTTTTCTAAGCAATTCTAGGTAGTAATCCTTGGTAAGCCTGTATATGTTTCTTGTTTTATCAGATTGAACAAGTATCTCATCAATGTTGTGAATTTCTTTGGTAATATTGTGAAGATACCTCAGATATTTTTTCCTTAAGGGTGAATGATGGAATTTTACATTCTTCACGATAGTCCAGAGATCGTCTTCAAACCGTTTCAATCTTGGGTTAGGTGGAGGATTGTTTTTAGATTTAAACAATTTTCTGAATTCAGAAGTTTGTTCGTTAGTAGGTTGTTTGTCTTTATTGTCGAAGAAGAAAGCTAACCATCTAATACGGTTAATAAAGGAGTTTGTCTTACTAATGAGTTGTCTTACTAATGAGTTGTCTTACTAATGAGTTGTCTTACTAATGAATACGAAAGGATCTTGTTTTAGTAATGAGTTGTTTCCTTTAAACAACTCATTAAAATGTTATCTTCCTTCTGTATGTATGAGTGTTTGAATTTGCAAACTACTCATCAGTGACTTATTCCTTGTGAAATATACATCAGAGATGCTTTGCTCCATGCAGATACTACAAGAGTAATTCAGAGGTTTTGCAAGCTCTTCTAAACCCATTTGCAATGCTCGAAACCCTTTCGTATCGTCAGCAGGTATCTTAGTGTCACAAGCACTTCGTCCCTTAGTCTGTACGCTTCACCTGAGTGGGATAGCAAGGGACTGAGTTAGTCTTCACGTACGGAGAGGTTTCACGTGCGGTCCCTTATCAACCATAGCCATATAAAACTAGTTTCAGCTGCCTTGTCTATTTCCTTGATGGCTTTCTTTAGTCTGGGTTTCAGACCTATCTTATGCAGGAAATAGCGCATTAATGTTACACGACCAGCTTATCCAACAACGGAACAACTTAATCGTGAGGTATGTATTTTGTCTCTAGGCAGGCAAGCAATATTTATAGTTTCCAGTTTAATGTTTTGAGGTGGCACATTAATAACAAGTGACCAGATGTGCCTTGCTTCAGAGCCAGCTGTGGCATAAGAATATCACTGTCCTTATGCTGCTGCTACTTGATGTTTAGCCCCAAGTCACTTCAGATCAAGTAGACCTATTATCTAATGCATTTCAACCAAGAACATCCTGTCTTTCCAGACATAGTTTATATCAGACTGATTGTATAATGTATCCATCTTATTTGTTTATTTATTTATTTATTGTTAAAGACAGTTGTGTGCGATCTGAAAGGGATTTAGTTGCTATTTTCAGCAGGGCGTTAAATCACCAACAGACACACTCTGATTCACAAGCATAGTCTCTCCTCTCTGTCTTTCCTGTCACTAC
>NC_068984.1:114029925-114031055 GCF_001194135.2 Octopus bimaculoides | reverse complement strand
TTTATGCATATATTTATGTATATATATATGTATGCATATATATATGTATGTATATATATATATGTATGTATATATATATATGTATGTATATACATATATGTATGCATATATGTATGTATATATATATGTATGCATATATTTATGTATATATATATGTATGTATATATGTTTATATATATATTTATACCCTCACTACGCATATATATATGCATATACAATATATGTATGCACATGTATATGTATATCTATCTATCAATCTATCTATCTATCTATCTATCTATCTATCTATCTATCTATCTATCTATCTATCTATACATACATACATACATACATACATACATACGTATACATATGCGTGTGTGCGCGTGAGAACGTATTAGTGCTTGTAACCGACCACTTGATAACAGCTTTGGTTTGTCGACGTCTCTGTAAATTTGCGGTTCGGTATAAAAGACCGATAGAATAAGTATTCGGGTCAATATTTTCAACTAAAGCGCTTCAAAGCCGTGTTCCAGTATAGCCGCAGTCTTATGAACGAAGCAAGGAAATAAAGAATATGTATGTATGTTTATATGCCTATGCATACAAACACATTTATTTCTGCATTTATGCCAGATATCCTAGAAGTAAATGCGTTTTGGTAACCTGTGCATGAGTTAGAAGATTGGAAGTCAAAGTTTGATATCGAAAAATGTTCTAAGTAACTTTGAAATTTATACGTCAAACCAATTCTTTTTTATCCATTAGCGACAATATTCTATAAATATATTGATGAATCCGTGAAAGATTCTATTCGAACCTTCATATTGATCTTAATGTGCTTTTGTATGTTATCTAATGGGAACCTTCGTAAAAGCTCGTACTGAAGGGCAAAGTAAGTTGAATGTCCATGGAACATTTGCACGAACATATCGATTCTTTTCTTTTTGTTGTGGAAACATTAGCAAATCCAATTTTTGTATCGAGGACGGATTTTATAGGCTATTGTTGATGATGTAATAGATGATATATTTAAAATTATCGGACAAAAATATGGTATAAGATACATGCATATGTATACACATACACGCGCGCGCGCACACACACATTTATATATATATATATATATATATATATATATATATATATAT
>NC_068984.1:114026929-114029744 GCF_001194135.2 Octopus bimaculoides | reverse complement strand
TATACATGTATGTATATGCATGTATGTATATGTATACATATCTATCTGCCATTTATATATATATATATATATATATATATATATATACAGGGTGTCCCAAACGTCACTGATGTGTTTCAAATTTTGATAACTTCCTTAACATTACAAATAAATGCATGAAATTTTGATACAATATAAAAGACATAATGGAAATTAATATGCACAAGTCACATTTTGCAACACCACTACATCACATATGCCATTTTCGCCCGTGCTCTTTCCAAAACTTGCACCATGACACCCTAAAGAGTTTCAGACCTCACTTCTGTGATTTCTCTATTGATGTTCTCCTTCAGTTGCACCAGAGTCTCCGGTTTGTTGATGTAAACCCTCTCTTTCAGGTATCACTACTAGAAAAAATCCGGGCTAGTCAAGTCTGGGGAACGTGAAGGCCAGTTGACATTGCCGTAGTAGGAGATTATTCTCTCGCCAAAGCACTGCGGTAGCAACTGCATTGTTTCTCTTGCGATATGAGCAGTTGCCCCATGTTGCTGGAACCATGTGTGAGGTCTACTTTGAATGGCCTTCACGTTGCCCAGAATATATATATATATTATTATATAAAATATACTGCTTTATTTTGCGATTGCTAATATTAACAATACTCGCAAATAAAATACAGACTGGAGTTGTAGTGCTCCAAGTGATCTATATTCCGTTTAATAATCTGAATGGAGGCAATGCAAGCGGAAACTAGAGGAACATAATTAATAACTATTATTATATATATTATCAATATATATATATATAATATGTGTGGGTAATTCGCAATTTTACAACCAAAAGGCAGAAATATATACGTCACTAAAGTGACAAAGGGTGCTAATCAACACCAGTATTGCTAGAAATAAGAGCTAAAACAACTCAATAAATACAGAAACACTATCTTAATGACTGACAAGGGAGGCAAGCTCCCTACGGTCGCAGATATAACCAGATCATCGATGGTTTCGCATTTTGATGCTTAACACATCTTAATGCTCATCGCTGGCTCTCACCGCGCCTTGGGTTAAACTCAGCTCGCCTTGTCAGCTTATAAAATTTCCGTTGAAATCATACGTTGATTTCTCAAACTGTAAAAGTGAAAATTATAAATAATATTGGTGGCTAATTCGCAATTTTACAAACTAAAAGGCAGAAATATATACGTCACTATTAGTCAAACAAATTCTGTAGACAATTCCTTTCGCATCGATGAAGCAAATCAGCATCGTCTTGACATTGGACTTCACTTGATGCGCTGTTTTGTGGCGTGGTGACATCCAATACTTCCATTGATTTGATTGCTGCTTCATTTCCGGGTCGTAGCCATAGCACCAGCTTTCGTCACCAGTGATGATCTTCGAAAAAAGGTCAGAAACAACTTCCAACTGTTCTTTCAGATCACGGCGCGCATTCAGTCGTGATTGCTTTTGATCTTCCGTGAGCAAACGAGGCACAACTTTTGCTGTAACTCTTTTCATTCGCAATTCCTCGCTCAGAATTCGTCATCAGGAGCTCCAGGAGACACCAGTCATACAAGCAAATTCGTCAACTGTTCGGCGACGTTCCTCCAAGAACAGTTAATGACTTTTCGTGATATTTTCATTCGTTCGGTAGGTTGACGGTCGCCCTGAACGAAGTTGGTATTCAAGCGACAAGTGACCATTCTTAAAACGTGGATACCACTTGTAAACTTGTGTTTTGCTCATGGCAGAGTCCCTGTAAGCTATTTGAAGCATGACAACTGTATCGGCCGCCATTTTCCCCAGCAGAAAACAGAATTTCACGGAAACACGCTGATTCTTCGTGTCAGCCATCGCAAAAATCGACGAACAGGGGAGAAGCACTGCAAAACAAAGGCACACTACATGACGGTACGACTTCACTCGACGACGCCGGTCAGCAGACTGATGCTTGAGGGTCGCATCAAGTGGCTTCTAGCAGCGGAAGCTTGAACTACAACTGGCTTGTACCGCCAGAGAATAGCCATCTTAATAATTCATAATTCTCAATTCACCATTTTCGGAATCAGAAAATGTTTCCTAATGGTGTTTCTATAAGACTCGCGAGGTGAATTAAGTTATTTAACCCTCGGTCCTATATTAACCCCTTTTAACAGTCACATGTTTTCCCAGCCAAACAGCCGCATTTTATCTTTGATGATTTCATTTTAAACGTTGTCATTTTAGCTCTTTCCTGTCGTAATATATCAGAGCCAACATAAACGGTGACATTAATACAATTCTGTAGAATTGTGTGGATACCATTTAATATTCATTAAAATATTTTAGAGATTGTTAAACATAATTAAAGAATATTGAATATTTAAATTCTGTGTAGGAAAGAAAAAAAATATTTCAAAAGGTTTTTCCATCAGAAAATCTTTGATCTTATATATTTAGCAGGAAAAATAAACACAATTATAATGATGTAGTAAACAATGGATAATTTTCTAAGAAGCTTCAAATTAGAGGTTAAAACAAATGAAGAATAACGTGGTAAAATTAATCGAATCACAACAAAAATAGTTATCAAAAATCTTATTTAATTAAAAACAGTGACAGCTGAAGCACTAGCACATGTTGAAAGTCATGAAAGAGACAAACATGGAGAAAAAAAATCCCTCAAAACAAACAAATCAATTTATGAAAAACAAACAAAACAATTTATGAAAAACAAACAAAAATCTTGAAGATGAAACACGAAGTTTTGCCGTGGAAGAAATGACACTTTCAAGAAATGCTTAAGAAATAACACACACACACACACACACACACACACACACACACACACA
>NC_068984.1:114026341-114026919 GCF_001194135.2 Octopus bimaculoides | reverse complement strand
CACACACACACACACACACACACACACACACACACACAGAAGCGTACATGAGACAATGTGTGTGCGCATATGTCTGCGTGTATGTGCGCGTGCATGTGTCTATGTGTGTGTGTGTGTGTGTCTCAGATAGATATACACATATGTGCACAAACAACACGTATAGCAAAACGTATTTTAAATTGGAAACGTATTTACGTTATATGTCAGTGTTCTTTAAACGAACATATAGGGTCGGATAATGTAATGGAAATCATAATTGAGTGGAGCTGTAAGATACAATGAATATATATTATTTATTTGTGTGTGTGTTTGTGTGTGTGTGTGTGTGTGTTTGTGTGTGCGTGTTTTACAAGTGCCATTGCCCACTGTACATACATGCATACGTACATACATACACACATGTACTTATATATATATATATATTAATATATTATAAATTAACTACCAACAAAAATAATTGGTAAGCTAACTCAAAAAATCATCACCAAAATAGCAGAAAAAAATGACAGTGAAGGTATGTAGACTCTTCAAGAATCGATCCTTTTGGTTATATTAATAATAATAAAGGAGTTATATTC
>NC_068984.1:114020096-114025292 GCF_001194135.2 Octopus bimaculoides | reverse complement strand
ACATTTTTAAAGACTCTCTTTTTATGACTTCGTTTTATAATCCGTAAGTCGACCTATATATGTATTTATATTTTCAATACATTTTTAATGTATATGTCTATATATTTAGATATTCTTATATATATATATATTTTTAATATATTGATTTCTTTATATATGTTTATATATCTATATATTTTAAATATGTTTGATATATTGAATATACTTTTGGAGAAATTCATGCACGCTGTGTCTAAGGCTGAATAAATATAAATGTATATGTGAACTTGATTTGCCTAACTTTGATTCTTACTTCTGCATTATTCTATCGTCTCAGGTTTAACATCCTGAGCACTTGAAAGTGAAGTCTATGCATTGGAGGAAATATATGATCATATATATATACATACACACACATATACATATGTGTTTGATGTATGTGTATGTGTTTGTGTGTGTGTCTCTATCTATCTTTTATACCGTATAGACACCTGACTTATTGACATGTAAGAACAAAGGAGAGAGAGAGAGAGAGACCCACAAAGTGATGCGTATTATATTAGATGCTAGGTATGAACGATAAGAAACCTAAATAGAATATATGAGCAATAAAGAACCTTAAGTACAATATTTGATAAGAAGAGAATCATTTCAAGCACACTGAAAATGAAGTCTGAGTAACAGATGAAACAGATGCTTACTATAGATTTGTATTGGTATCAATACAAAATGGAGATATTTATTTCTTGCCTATGAAAGAAATATAGCCAGTCTGTCTCTACATTGCCACTCAAATTCCTTTTAACACGGAGCAGTTTTCAGGTTTCTGTGTTCATGACAGTCAAATTTTGGCATTGGCCAGTTCATTGGCTCGAACGTAAAAGATCGATACAGGCTTTGCAATGTTTTTCATCTACTGAAATATAAAAATTGCCTTATTTATCTTGCCAGATTGAGTTATTCCTTTTGGTAACTGTCTTTATTTATTTTCTTAGAAATTGTGGCATCGTGCCAAGGTAAGAAATTAATATCTTTCCTCTCTTATTTTTTTTATGGCTTATATATGCACCCATCAAAAGTAATCAAATTTCATTGCAATCTCGGTAGAATTCTGATTTTAAACGCAGTTTATTCCTAGCATAGCGCGACGCGGGGGAAATGTTCATAGATTTATATGATTCGATTTTGTGGTCTTGTTTCGCAATATGAAAAAAAAAAAAAAGTAAATAGTTTTATCATAGGAAACTATGTTTTTGTAGTAAAGCATATCAACAAATATTTTTTCAAATCTATACACATAACTGCACTGTCTTAATAAATCTCCTTCTCTTTCTTCATTCTAAGAATCTTTCTTCTTCACCCTCTCTCTTTCACATGCTTGAAATATCTCAGAATATGTCGAATAACTGTAAAGGCGCTTGGCTCAGTGGTTTGAACCTCGGGCTCACAATCGTGAGATAGTGAGTTCGATTCCCGGATCGGGCTGTGTTGTGTTATTGAGCAAGGCACTTTATTTCAACGTTGTTCCAGTTGTAACGTCACTGATGCCAAGCTATATAGGTCTTTGCCTTTCCCTTGGATAACATCGGTGGCGTGGAGAGGGGAGGCTGATATGCATGGGCGACTGTTAGTCTTCCAGAAACAACCGTACCCAGACTTGTGCCTCGGAGGAGCACTTTCTAGGTGTATCCCATGGTTATTCATGACCGAAGTGGGGTCTTTACTCTTTATATTCCATGGTCATTCATGACCGAAGTGGGGCCTTTAGCCTTCATATTAAATAACTGAAGAAAGAGAACCGCACTACAAAGGTAGCATGTAGGGATATCCCCCGAAAATGGAATATAGATTAGACCGACGTAAATACAAACGTCTTAAAGCTATCCTCCATTAGAGAAACTTGCATAAAGTTTCTGATTTCATTATTGCCCACAAGGGGCTAAATATAGAAGGGACAAACAAGGACAGACAAAGGAATTAAGTCGATTACATCGACCCCAGTGCGTAACTGGTACTTAATTTATCGACCCCGAAAGGTTGAAAGGCAAAGTCGACCTCGGCGGAATTTGAACTCAGAACGTAACAGCAGACGAAATACCGCTAAGCATTTTGCCCGGCGTGCTAACGGTTCTGCCAGCTCACCGCCTTATAAAGTTTCTGTAGTGAAAACCAGATTAACCGACCCTTAGATTAGAGCAAGAAAACAGGTGTGAAATATCAAGGTAGCCTCACTTTTCAATTCAGCAAGTGTTCACAACGATTTGCTTTATAATTCTGAGGCTACATTTACAGACCAACCTTCATCAAATATTTCACATATTCCCATCATCTTAGTTGATGGTTATTTCTGTCATAGTTTATATTTACCTTCAGTAAACTAGATAGAAATCTATTCTTAATTAGAATAAGTTCAGTTATATAGGTATCAAATTGAAGCGTTAACTTTAGTATAAACACATAAATATATATAAACGGTCATATGTACACGCATGTGCTTGCACATATGCATATGTTCACGCTCACACATACCTATACACTCATATATACACATGTATACACGCATATGCATAAATATAACATATATGTATCTCTATATGTACTAAATATATGCACACACATAAATATAGGTTTTTGTAGAGCAAACAAGACAAATAAAAACTAATGTCTGAACATTATATATATATATATATATATATATATATATATATATGATTTTTAATCGGCAGAAATTACAAAGAGACTCAAGGTCAGAGAGTCTGATATGAACCATGTACGAAACTCGGCGCTTAAGTCCCTTTGCAACTTCAGTCGATTAAAACAATAATTATGTCTGCCTGTCTGACTGTTTGCCTCTATCTGTCTCTCTATCAATGTATATGCGTATGTGTGCGTCTTTGTGCTTGTACTCTTATTGCTTGATAACTAGTATTGGTTGTTTACGCCTCCGCAACATAACATTTCTGCTAAAAAAAGAGAACGATAAAATACGCGCCGGACTTCTGGGTTTATCCCAGAAAACCCTTCAAGATGGTGCTCCAGCATGGCTGTAATCTAATGACTAAGAAAGGAAATTTGAAATCACATCAGCAAATTTCAAAGATCTTGTAGGCAATGACTGTCAAAAACAGTTATGAACATCATGGTTATTATTTATAGAAAATCTATTAGTTCTAAATCTCTGAACGAGAAACACGCAGCAAAAGTACTCTAGGTTATTATTTAATTAGTCATAAGGGCAGCGAGCGAGATGAATAATTAGCACGCCGGACAAAATGCTTAGCAATATTTCTTCAGACTCATTACGTTTTGAGTTCGAATTCCGCCGTGGTCGACTTAGTCTATCATTCTTTATGGAATCGATGAAATACTTACCAGTCAATTACTGGGGTCGATGTAATCGACTAGCCCCTTCCTCCGAGATTTTAGGTGTTGTGCCTATAGTAGAAAGGGTTATTTAATTAATCATAAGGACGCAAACTGGTAGAATCGTTAGCGTGGCGTACAAACTACTTAGCAGCATTTCTTTAGACTCATTACGTTCTTAGTTCAAATTCCGCTGAGGCCGACTTTATCTTTTGTAGTTAATAAAATAAGTACCAGTTGAGTACTGGGGTCGATGTAATCGACTTCCCCTCCCCTCAAAATTGCTGGCCTTATGCCAAAATTAGAAACAAATATTTGATATCAATTAAAATATAATAAACACTTCAAGAGATTACTGAATATTATTTTAAATTCTTTGTCGAAAAAATGGTAAAAAGAAAAAAAATCCCTCAGAATCTCTTCGGCCTTAAAGAGTTGGGGAAAAATAAATACAGGATTGTAATGATGTAATAAACTGCGTAAGATGCTTGAATTTGAGGTTAATGCAAATAAGGTGGAAAAATTAATTAAATCGCACAAAATATAATTATCGAGTTATCCCATTTAATTAAAAACAGTGTCAGCTGGAGACGCTACGCATACTGAGTTAAGAGGTGCCCCAGCATGACCACAGCTTTGAAGCTGAAACAATTTAAAGAGTATAAAGGATCTCCACCGTGAAAGAAAATGCAGATGCACAGACAGAAACACGCGCGCGCGCACGCACACACACACACACACACACACACACACACACACACACACACACACACACACACACACACACAGAGTCATGCACGTATTTATAAAAAGCAGTAAATGCGTATAATAGCGGTTGTAATTGCTCGCCAGGGGACAATGGACATTGTGAGATTAGGTTCACGAGCGATCGCAAACCTGGAGGAAACTCTAGAGTATTGACTGGGAAAAAATCCTCTTTCTTCTTGGGTGTTACTTCTGGCCTCTTGTCAACACTAAATAACCTTAAAATCTGGAGCGAAGTGGAAGACCTATCATGTCACATCAGTGTGAAACAACTCTCTGTACTCTGAACCACCTTTTGATCGAATGTTATGGCACACGGAAGGAAGATTGATACACGCGAGAGCACAAGGTCCTCAGAGAAATTGCCCAATGAATGAACTAGCAGATAGTTAAGGAGTACAAGCACCATTTGTCAACAACCAAAGGATTCGTAAGGGAAAAATGGTAAGGCTGCTAAGGCAGAACAAGCTGTTGGTGACTCATTTCCTATTTTACATTAAGCCTCTAACTAGTAGATGCAAGTCAGTTTGAAGAGTAGATACATATATATATAATACAAATGATATTTGAGCACATGCATGTATACATACATATATGTACATACCTACATCTACATGTATATATATAGATGCATATCCGGGTACAGGACGTCAAAAAAGGAACGGCACAAAAACGGACTTTTTTTTACGGACAACAGAATGAACACATAGGAAAACAGACGATCCACTTATGGAACTTTTCCTTCATCAGCTGCCTCTATTCTAAACTAGGCGTTTCGAAGATGAGGCAGAACACGCCCGTGGAAACAATCGTTGTGAGCAATAAAGTTGCCCGTGTGTTCCATTTCCGTCTCTATCGTTTGTTATATATATATATATATGTACAATAAAATGTGGTTTACTTGAAGTATTGTATATGATATGTGACGCTGATAGAGTTAGAAGGGCAAACAATGCAAGAGGGATCATTATCGTTGTTATTGTCCAATATTTCGGGACCGTTTTGCACTGTTTGGCCTTCTACTTCTTATAGTGTTACACACACACACACACACACACACACACACACACACACACACACACACACACA
>NC_068984.1:114019064-114019463 GCF_001194135.2 Octopus bimaculoides | reverse complement strand
ATATATATATATATATAGGTGCAGGAGTGGCTGTGTGGTAAGTAGCTTGCTTACCAACCACATGGTTCCGGGTTCAGTCCTACTGCGTGGAACCTTGGGCAAGTGTCTTCTACTATAGCCTCGGGCCGACCAAAGCCTTGTGAGTGGATATGGTAGACGGAAACTGAAAGAAGCCCGTCGTATCTATGTGTGTGTATATGTTTGTATGACTGTGTTTGTCCCCACCAACACCACTTGACAACTGATGGTGGTGTGTTTACGTCCTCGTAACTTAGCGGTTCGGCAGAAGAGACCGGGAGAATAAGTACTAGGCTTCCAAAGAATAAGTCCTGGGGTCGATTTGCTCGACTAAAGGCGGTGCTCTAGCATGGCCGCAGTCAAATGACTGAAACAAGTAAA
>NC_068984.1:114017779-114019054 GCF_001194135.2 Octopus bimaculoides | reverse complement strand
TCCTGGGGTCGATTTGCTCGACTAAAGGCGGTGCTCTAGCATGGCCGCAGTCAAATGACTGAAACAAGTAAAGAGAAAAGATATATATATATATATATATATATACATATAGCACTTTTTGGGGACGAACAAGATATGGAATTGCCATTAACAATTTCAACTTGGTACCGTTTTCTTTGACAGACAGAGCATATATATGGTTTCTTTATTCTGATAACTCTCAGTGTTCGTAAAGCAGCCAAGAACTACTGCCGTGCAAATTTATGGCGCTCAACGGCAACTACAAGCTGCAGTGACGACCACGGCGACGAACTCAGTTCACACAACGTTGGCTACAGTAATTACCGACACAATATCTCCCCAAACCGCTTGACTTGGCTTAAATACCTTTTCTGTCGTTCTTTGTAACGCTACATTGCTTTAAAGATATATAAAACATAATGTATTTGAAGCTTCATACAGACCTGTTATTCATTCATCTCTTAACCCTTCGTAACACCGGCGACAATCAAATCAAAATATAGTTATCACTAAAACTGGTGACCACGATAATATTGCACACAGACAGAAAGATAATGAGATAAATTGATATATGTGTGCGTATTTGGGCTAATTAGTATATATATATATATATACATATATATATATGTGTGTGTGTGTGTGTGTGTGTAATAATGTGTATGCACATACACACGCACACACACACGCACACGCACGCACACACACACACATACGCACACGCACACACACGCACACACACATTATGTAGGTTGCAGGAAACTCCAAACTGTGTCCTCCTACGGTTTATCCAACATGTACAATTTTCTAATTCCTATTTTCCAGATTCCTGTTATGTAATCTGAAATATGCATATATATGTAATATGTAATATGTAATATGTATATATATATATATATATATATCGTGACCCCCTTCGGTCACGAATGACCATGGGATTGCACCTAGAAAGTTAGCCTCCCAGGCACAAGTCCGAACAAGGTTGTTTATGGAATACCAGCAGTCACCCATGCATACAAGCCTCCCCTCTCCACGCAACCGATGTTATCCAAGGGAAAGGCAAAGGCTGATCGATACAGCTTGGCACCAGTAATGTCTCAACTCATTTCTACAGCTGAGTTAATTGGAGCAACGTGAAATAAAGTGTCTTGCTCAAGAACACAACACTCAGCCCGGTCCGGGAATCGAACTTACAACCTCACGATCGTAAGCTCGACGTTCTAACCACTGAGCGATGCGCCTTCACCCCCCCCCCCC
>NC_068984.1:114011641-114017467 GCF_001194135.2 Octopus bimaculoides | reverse complement strand
ATATATATATATATATATATATATACTTACATGTATAGATATGCATGCGTATATATATGCATGTATTATGTGTATATATACGCTTATGTATATGTATAAGTTTATATACACAAACACACGCACACATATACACTCACACATATATTAGCATATACATTGATATAATTGTATACATACGTATATCTATGTCTATATCTTTATCTGTGAAGGCTTGGCTTAGTAGTCAGGGTGTTCGGCTCATGATCGTAAGGTCACGAGTTCAATTCCCGGCGGCACGTTGTGTCCATGAGCAAGACACTTTATTTCACATTTCTCCAGTTCACTCAAGTGGCAAAAATGAGTAGTACCTCTATTTCAAAGGGCCCTCCTTGTCACATTCTGTGTCACGCTGAATCTCCTTGAGAACTACGTTAAGAGTACACGTGTACGTGGAGTACACAGCCACTTGCATGTTAATTTCATGAGCAGGCTGTTCCGTTGATCGGATCATCTGGAACCCACGTCGTCGTAATCCACGGAATGCAAATCTATCTATCTATCTATCTATCTATCTACTTAAAACTTAAAACTCATGTATATATATAAAGGCGGCGAGCTGGTAGAATCGTTAGCACGCCGTTACGTTGAGTTCAAATTATGCCGAGGTCGACTTTGACTTTCATCCTTTCGAGGTCGATAAATTAAGTACCAGTTGAGTGACGGGGTCGATGTAATCGACTAACCCCCTCCCCCAAATTTCGGGCCTTGTGCCTATAGTAGTAAGGATTATTCATGTATATATTAATATGCATGTAATCATACACACACATGCATTCACACATTTCTATGCAGAACACACGCACGCGTATACATTTGTTCAATTTATAACTGATACTTTATCATATACCACGCACATAGCATACACATACAAAACATCATACACACACACACACACACATAAGGACATCCACACCCATAAACACAGATGACAATATTACATACAAAAGCCCTATTTTGGAAAGAAGCTGAAAAAATGAAATCCACGAATAGATATTCTTATAAAATTTCGGGAAGAAATGCAAAACAAGAGAATAACATTAACAGGAATTTTTCATGTCTTCAATTTCGATTACTTTGTTGCCAGAAGGTCTGATCTGCATTAAATGTTTACTTAATTTATAGATTTCTTCTCTCTCTCTGTCTCTCTCTCTCTCTCCTGCTCTCTGTCTGTCTGTCTCTCTCTTTCTCAGCAGGGTTCTCGTTATATGTATATTCGCTATTTCTAGGGAGTCGTGCATCAATTTTAATATATTGTTAGGATGAACAGATGCAACGAAGAACACTCACCTGCTTTCACACACACATACACATACATACACAGACACACTAACACACACACACATACATACATATGTATTATACATACACACTTACATATGTATGAATGCGAACCCTCATTCGTCGAAACGTTGAGGAAGCCCCAACACCACATTTATATATACGTATATACTCACATATTATATGCTTGTGTGTGTATACAAACATGCGTGTGTATATCTATCTATCTATCTATCTATCTATCTATCTATCTATCTATCTATACATACATAGATGCATACAAATATATATATATATATATATATATATATATAAATACATACATACATACATACATACATATGTATATATGTGCATATATGTAGATTTACAAATATGTATATATGTATATACGTATGTATGTATGTATGTATGTATGTATGTATGTATGTATGTATGTATGTATGTATGTATCTATCTATCTATCTATCTATCTATATATCTATCTAATCTGTCTATATACACACACAAACATACCTACACACATATATATACAGACTCATATATCAAAGCACATGTGTTTTGCAGAACACATTTGAAATTATCCACACACCAAGTAAAGCTACCTTAGATCCCCAATAGAATATTTTAAAAGAATTAAATGGATTTCAGTGCTATGCTTAAATGATAAAATTTGATTTGGCAACAACTTCAATATTATTTTAAATAAAAGAGACTTGGCAGATAACTCCGTGATTCTGTGTTTATGCGTATTACTATACATATGTGGAGGAGCAATGGCCCAGTGGTTAGGGCAGTGGACTCGTGGTCGGAGGATCACGGTTTCGATTCCCAGACCGGGCGTTGTGAGTGTTTATTGAGCGAAAACACCTAAAGCTCCACGAGGCTCCGGCAGGGGATGGTGGCGAACCCTGCTGTACTCTTTCACCACAACTTTCTCTCACTCTTACTTCCTGTTTCTGTTGTGCCTGTAATTCAAAGGGTCAGCCTTGTCACACTGTGTCACGCTGAATATCTCCGAGAACTACGTTAAGGGTACACGTGTCTGTGGAGTGCTCAACCACTTGCACGTTAATTTCACGAGCAGGCTGTTCCGTTGATCGGATCAACTGGAACCCTCGACGTCGTAAGCGACGGAGTGCCAACAACAACAACAACAACAATATACATATACGTATGCATGTATGTATGTATGTATCTATTTATTTATCAGTCTGCCTGTCTGTCTGTCTGTCTGTCAGTCTGTTTGTTTGTCAGTCTGTCTGTCTATGTTTAAGTATCAAGTTATGCCTGAAATATTTTAGCATGAAACTGAGGGATTACTCACTGTTTCGTAACTTTTACAAGGAGAAAGTTGACTGTAATTTCGAAGTTTTGGCTTGTCCGTCATTGATATGATGAACATGAAGATGCCGAAACTTTGAAGTGACGTTATTAAGTTTTCTTTGTTATAAAAATATATATGTGGCTGTGTGGTAAGAAGCTTGCTTCCCAGCCACATGGTTCTGGGTTCAGTCCCACTGTGTGCCACCTTGGGCGAGTGCTTCTACTATAGCCGCGGGCCGACCAAAGCCTTGTGAGTGGATTTAGTGGACGGAAATTGAAAGAAGCCTGTCACACACACACACACACACACACACACACACACACACACACACACACACACACACACACACACACACACACACACACACACACACACATGTATGTATGTATGTATGTATATAGTTATGTGTAGGTGTCTTCCTTTTGTCTGTCTTTGTTCTTCCACCATCACTTGACAAACCATGTTAGTGTGTCTACGTCCCCGTAACTTAGCGGTTCGGCATAAGAGAATGGTAGAATAAGTACAAGGCTTACAAAGAATAAGTCCTGGGGTAGATTTCTTCAACTAAAAAAAAACCCTTTAAGGCGGTGCTCCAACATGGGCCGCAGTCAAATGACTGAAACAAATAAAAGAATAAAAGAATATTTCCTCATATATTATGTATGCAAGTGAAGGTGCATGGCCCAGTGGTTAGGGTGTTGCACTCACGATCAGTAGATCGTGAGTTCGATTCCCAGACCGAGTGGCAAGTCTTGCTCTTGAGCAAAACACTTCATTTCACGTTGCTTCCGGTTCCCCTTTCGACCAGGGGAGAGGATGTTGGCCTGCTCACCTAGCTAGCGGGGTGATATTATTCGAAGGCTAAAATGATGCAAAGCGCATTGTTACTAGCGATGTGTAGCAACATCTGACTATCTGGATGTGTAGCAACATCTGGATGTGTAGCAACATCTGACTAATGCATACACATTTATATTCTATTTTTATACTTATTTTAGTTTGTAAGCTGCGACCATTTTTATACTTGTTTTAGTTTGTAAGCTGCGACCTTAAAGGGGTTAGTGGAACAAATTGACTTCTGTACTAATTCTTTAAGTCAGGTACTTATTGAGTTAAGATACAGGGATGTAAACAAAATAATACTAATTGTCAAGCATGGGGAAGTGGACGGGATAAAGTCAAACACAAGAACATACACACACACACAAACACATCCACACACACACACACACACATACACATGCACAACGGGATTCCACTCAGTTTCCAATTTACCAAATTCATTTTCAAAGCTTTGGTAAGCCCAGAGTTATACTAGAGGACAGTTGTCGAAGATGTCACGCAGTTGTACTGAGCCGGAAATCATGTGACTGCAAAGCGAAATTCTTAACGCAACACGCCAGCACGTATGTATGCATGTATACATGCATAAATACATATATACATGCAGTACGCATACATACATGCAAGCATGCATATACACACTCATACATACAAACATACATACATACATACATACATACATACATACATACATAATGCATCTAGACATGAAAATATATACATAAAAATGCATCCATAAAACAAACATACAAATCTGCGCATAAATACATATGCATACGCCTAGACATGAAAATATATACATAAAAACGCATCCATAAAACAAACATACAAATCTGCACATACACTAACACCAAATACTGCACACACACACACATATGCACAAATACCTAGATGATGTTGATAAAAGTTCCAATGAAGGAGCCTTGAATCTATGTTAGAGTCCGGCTCTTTCTCTATGGACAAGAAATACAGAAATGAAACTGATTGATAACATACATACATACATACATACATACATACATACATAGTCATTACAAGAACTCAATGAGCCAGATGTCGCAAGCTGCCCAGTGTTACTGGAAACTTCAGCATCAATGGAGATGTAGACAGGTTAAAATTCCTACGCAAGGGAGGTGGCTGTTGTCTTAAATCTGTATTGATGTCTCATGAAGCACATATTTTTTTTCTACTCTAGGCACAAGGCTCGAAATTTTGGGAGAGGGAGGGCAGTTGATTAGATCGATCTCAGTACGCAACTGGTATTTAATTTATCGACCCCGAAAGGATGAAAGGCAAAGTCGACCTCGACGAAATTAGAACTCAGAACGTAAAGGCACACGAAATACCGCTAAGCATTTCACCCAGCGTGCTAACGTTTCTTATTTCTTTACTGCCCACAATGGTCTACGCACAGAGGGGACAAACAAGGACAGACAAAGGGATTAAGTCGATTATATCGATCCCCAGTGCGTAACTGGTACTTACTTAATCGACTCCGAAAGGATGAAAGGCAAAGTCGACCTCGGCAGAATTTGAACTCAGAACGTAGCGGCAGACGAAGCACCACTAAGCATTTCGTCCGGCGTGCTAACGTTTCTGCCAGTTCACCGCCTTTCATGAAGCACATATTGTGACGCTAAAGCAGCGTCAGTAGCAGAGAAAAAGAGACCAGTAACTATTTTGCCCAAATTTGCGACCACAAAATCAATAGCATAATTAGGATAGCTAATAAACTCGAGGCGAGACATACGATTAGAGATGATATAAGGGCTAAGGAGAATTGGTAAATTCTGTTTATCAAAAGAACAAAATGAAAAAAAATGGCCCCGTTTACTGAGAAAATGCCGCATGGGTACTTGACAGGAAACATACACTCTATAGAAGAACTGATCATATCAAAAACTTGACATGGAGTACCGACAAGTTTATGATATCCCACTTTGAAGGTTACCTCCATGCAATTCAAGAACAAGAGGTTCCAACCAAGTACCTGTTGCATAGCAGATAACATTGATAGGCAAAAAAAATGTTGGCTATGTAGAACCAAGTCTGAAGACACCATCCACGTTATTACCAACTGCGAGAGACTATCTTCCAGATATTTTTTTCCCCATCAAACGTGATATGGTGACCAGAACAGTCAGGAACAGGATAAGAAAGAAATATCAACAGACGAAGTTGAATATACTGAGACCGATGGGTCAAAAATATTGCTGGAGAGAATAGGAATTATTAAAAAGAAATATAAAAACAAACACTTATTTTCGACACGTTGGGAGATAGATAGATAGTGTGTGTGTGTGCGTGAAAGAGAGAGAGAGAGAGAGAGAGAGAGAGAG
>NC_068984.1:114004299-114011631 GCF_001194135.2 Octopus bimaculoides | reverse complement strand
AGAGAGAGAGAGAGAGAAAGAGAGAGAAAGAGAGAGGGAGAGAGAGAGAGCGAGTGTGTTGTGTATGTATGGAAGAGTAAGATGCAGACAGAGATAGTGTGTGTCATCGAGAGACAGTGTATTATAGACAGTTAGCTAGCTTAATAGATTGCTAGATAGATAGGTGGATAAAGTATGTACGAAAAAAGAATACATAATATAATATAATTTGCTTACAATATATTGCTGGCTGAAGCGGACTCAAGCCATCACTCTGGTGACCTGGTACTTGCGACTGAGGATGAGCCAACCAGCTCGAAACTGTGTTAGTCTTGCAATCCTGTTGTCTGCTGGAGGATGGTAGTGGTTCGCCCCCCTCCTAGCAATATATATTGTATATAAAGGGTGCAGCGTCGCACCGATAATCAGCTGGTGGAAGATCTGGAATTTGAACTCAGAATTCAGAACGTAAAGACGGTCGAAATGCTGCCAGGCATTTTGCTGTGTGTGCTGACGATGTATGCATGTATGTATGTATGTATGTATGTATATATATACACACACACACACATCAGCAACCACCATGCGCCACTGCAGTATATATATATATATATATATATATATATATATATATATATATATATATATATATATATATATATATATATATATATATATATACACGCATACACATAGCATCCTGTGTATCATACTTAAAGCAGATGCATCATTGAAAGCCTAATCAACTGTGGGTAGTCGCTCTGAGACAATATTTCATAAAAGTTCAATGTTAAAAACAGAAAAATGAATTAGTAGCAGACGAAAATTGTCCTGCATCAGTGGTGGCATTGCTAAATACACATTTCTGCCTCTTCGGGCTTCGCCTGTAGGAAGTATTAACTGGTAACCGCTTACTAAGACAAAATCCATTTCTATTGATATAATAAAACAGTTACTGAAAAATCACTGACGATGCAGTTAGCTGACTGGCTGAATAAAAATTCATTATGAGCAACAGAAACATTATTAGTTTCAAAACGTAATCTGTTATCATACTTAAAGTAGATACCTCATGAAAAGCGTTATTAACTGCGGTATTCAACCTGACGTAGTATCTCTTATAGACGTGCAATGTTAAAAAAAACCTACAAAAACATATTAGTAGCAGAATAAAATAGTCCAGCAGTTGTGGTGGCATTCCTTCATGTGCATTTGCGTCTTGAGCTTCGTCAGTAGTAAGTATTCACTTACAAACCGCATACTAAGAAAAAAAATCGTTGTTACTGATACTTGCTACTGACGAAGACAAAAGAGGCAGAAATGCGTATCCAGCAAACCCACCTCGGCTGCTGGTCGATTTTCGCCTGCTACTTATATATTCCAACGCTTATTAACACTGTACGTCTATAAGGGATATTCTCTCTGAAGGAATAACACATTTACGCTTTCCTTGATATATCTGGTTTGGGCACGATAGAAAGTTTGTTATTTTAAGGTAACACTACTGCTGCACATTACGAATATATATCTATTTATCCATCACTATATATTCAGTTGTCAATAAATAATAACATTTTAATTGATAGTATTTCTGGCGAATACATGACTGAGGATGTTGCCCTTACCTCCTCTGCATTTGATTTGAAGGATGGGTAAACAGAAAAATGACAACATGACAGTCATGACAGATCCACTTGTTAACCCTGCTACGTGGATCAGAAGACATACTTTAAAGAAATCTGTCATAAAACGATGCCCACTAGACAACAAATTTTAATCTTTAGCCTATGAAAGATATCTAATTCGGATTTTCTCCTGCTGCAAGCTGTGTAATGCAAGTTAACTACACGAAAACTAATTATCTGAATATATTCTGAAGGTGTATTCTAATGTATCTGGTGTATCTTGCGGATCATTGGCCATCCAAAGAATTGATTGAAACTCTTGGCTATCTCTTGTTTAATTCCACATGAGAACGAAGACAGCTGCCTTAAGCACCGTACAATACTGATTTACAGAACAGTTTAATGATTTGGCTAAACAAAAGAAAATCCTATTTGAATTATATATTTGGCAGTCTACGCCATTTTATGAAAGATGGTCAATGTGCAAGATCATTACCTTGTGGTAATCATTACAGTTCTATGCGTTCTTAGTTTAAATCAACCAAATATTGGTCTTTGTCTTTCATACTTCCGAGTTGATCAAGTCCCAGTCAAGTGTTGCGATCGATATTTCTCTCTCTCTCTCTCTCTCTCTCTCTCTCTCTCTCTCTCTCTCTCTCTCTCTCTTTCCTTTTTCTTTCTCTCAGAGCCGCCTGTGTTGTGCCGTGAGATAGTCGTTGGGGAACACTTATAGTGTTTTTCTCCCTCCAAGAGATGGAAGAGGTTTCAATGAGAGGTTAGCAAGCTCTTCTTGTCTAGTATGCTACAAAAACAGTCTACGAGGATGTGGCTACCTGGACGTACCGATGTGCTGTATGATATTTAATACTTTAAATGCAATTACTTTATAAACTATATTATTAACATTTAAATCACAAAAGTCCACTCTCTGGGGACGGACTTGCGCTCCAGGTGTCTTGAAGTTTTATCTATCTATCTATCTATCTATCTATCTATCTATCTATCTATCTATCTATCTATCTATCTGTCTGTCTGTCTGTCTGTCTGTCTGTCCCTTTGTTTGTCTGTCTGTTTGTCTATTTGTCTGTCTGTTTGTCTGTTTGTCTGTCTGTCCGTCCGTCCGTCCGTCCGTCCATGCATGCATGTATGTATGTATGTATGTATGTATGTATGTATCTATCTATCTATCTAATTCTTTTATGATTATAATACAAGATGGGATAATATATTTATTCCGTAGTCGTCAATGCATGAGTTTTAGCGTTTTACTAATCCACAATATGTTGAACAAACTGCTGTAATTGTTTAACCTTTAGCATACTGTATATACATCATGTCACCGTATGAGTTTTCTTCTCCTGTAGTAACAGGGCAGTGGTAGGGGAAATAATTCTTGAGAAAATGCAGTATGCTATAGGTTAATATGATAACAGATATTCTATAAAAGCTCTTCTATTTTTTCATTCTTAAATTTTCTCTAGAAACGATTGCATTGTTTGCCAGGTAGGTGTCACGACACTTTCGTTGAAAACAAGATAAGCACATGCAGAATTTGTTGGCTGAAGATTAAACTCCATAAGGATAAAGTCTTGTTTCTCTCTATAATATCACCACTACTACTTAATAGATCAAATTATCCAGGTGGTTTGATTTCAGAGACAGAATTTCTTTCAGGACTCTAATACATTTATTAATTTTTCCATTTTTTCGTAGAGCTGTTTGTCCGTGTGTAGCAGTAAATGCTTAAGTTGATCAGCGTTCACTGTTTTTTTCTCCTTCATTTTCTTTATCGTTTCTTTGAGATTCACTTTGATGTTAATTCTTCAAAGTAGGATCAGCCTTTTGAGAGAACACTACTTCTGAACCGCGTGAAACGTTATTTTCGTATCGTTAACGCAGTAAATGCACACTAGGAAATTCAGTCTACATTCTGATAAAGAAATTCATTATTTCCTTGGCTGGGAAACTTCTTTTAGATTATGATTTTTACTCAGTCGTGTTTTGTTACTTATTAGTTTGTCTGTGAACAAAATTAATTTATTTTTAAATAAGTTTGGTATTATTTTAAGTTAGTTTTCTTTTTATTTGTATTGAAAAATACGAGTTTCTTTACAGTTGCTTGTTAGTTTCTGCAATAAATTGTAGATAAACCACAGGTAAAGTTCTGTGAGACGGAGTAGGGTGGTGGTAGTAATGCTTCTGATAAAGGATGCGAACAAGGGGGATGTGGTCGAAAATTTCCAACCCATAACTCTGCTGAATGCAGACTTCAATATTTTGCCCAATGTATTTGTGAAGGGCCTGGCGTTCGTTGACAGTAATGTAATCGGGAATCTGTACAATTAACAGCAACATCATAAGTAAAAACAATAACCGTACCATAAGCATCACAAAAGCTGGCTCTTTTGTGGTTCTTGATATTTACAGTAGGGCACACCTTTCTGATTTTCACTTCACTTACGGTCGACAGACACGTAATTGGTTGTTGCTAACAGATGGGGGTAGGTATCACTCGAAAATATGGAAAAGAGAATGAGAGTTCAGTGAGTTCGTCACGCGGGATCATAAGAAGAGACAACAAATCAGTTCTTGGCAAAAACCCTCTTTAGGTGAACTGCTATTGTTGTTGTTGTTGTTGTTGGCACTCTGTCGCTTACGACAACGAGGGTTCCAGTTGATCCGATCAACGGAACAGCCTGCTCGTGAAATTAACGTGCAAGTGGCTGAGCACTCCACAGACACATGTACCCTTAACATAGTTCTCGGGGATATTCAGCGTGACACAGTGTAACAAGGCTGATCCTTTGAATTACAGGCACAACAGAAACAGGAAGTAAGAGTGAGAGAAAGTAGTGGTGAAAGAGTACAGCAGGATTCGCTACCATCCCCTGCCGGAGCCTCGTGGAGCTTTAGGTGTTTTCGCTCAATAAACAGTCACAACGCTCGGTCTGGGAATCGAAACTGCGATCCTATGATCACGAGTCCACTGCCCTAACCACTGGGCCATTGCGCCTCCACACTGCTATTGTAATTTACAGGTAATTTACAATTTCAAAAAATTCCCACTTATTTATTAAACCAACTGGTCACATTTTAAATTATAACATTTGCATACAAAGAAAAAAAAAAAGAAACAGAAAGAAAAGGAAAAGAGGGGGGAAACTATGCAGCAGAAGATGGAGGGGAGAGGGTAATGGGCCACACCCGCCAGAACAAATAATATGCTCAACCATATCCCGCGGTCATCATAACTGTGATGGCGTTGCCGCAGAGAATGACCAATGACACACGCTGCAGCTTCCACTCCACCTCGCAGGACTCATTTCTGAGATTGCCCGCCGTTATCCCGATTTTTTTCTATTTCTTTTGATTCTATGTGTTTAATTCCAAAAAGGGTGCGGCTTCTTCGCCTAACAACAAGTATTTATACTGATTACTATGGATTCGAATTTAGAAGGACAGATGAATACCCTGAGGTGTATTTCATCCTAAAAAATTTCGCTATTAAATACAGCATCTGCTTTTTTTTTTTTACAGCAAGTTTAAATATCTGTGTTCTTAAGTCACAAACTCGTTAAGTATACCTTCCATTTCTAATTTGAATTTCTCGTTGTTATTCTTCACATCCATACCACCCAGGCACTCATACGTACACATATTTACAGTGGAAAGTACACTTGTTCCAAGAAAATCGAAACCTAGTTTATCTGTTCCACCTTCATTTCATACTTAGAACATCCATGTTGTATAACATGAATGAAAAACTCACTTTGACGCTTATGTATTCACTCAAAAGATAACAACATTTAGAAGTATCTGAAATGAAATTCAATGACAATCGATTCGGATTAGATACAGTTTGATCTCAGTTAATGTTGGTCTTTGGCAAATAAATATTTCATGTGCAACGATCGCTAAGATCTCAAAATTGTTTTCCCACCAGCTTCAAGGGAGTCTGTTTATTTACTGTGGAATTATTCCTGGCAATAAATGAATTTTCTCATAGGAAAATTCATAAATGAGCCGCCGTTCCCTCCTTTTCTTTCTTCCATTTCTTTCTTTCTTTCTTTCTTTCTTTCTTTCTTTCTTTCTTTCTTTCTTTCTTTCTTTCTTTCTTTCTTTCTTTCTTTCTTTCTTTCTTTCTCCTCAAACGTATTTTCACTCTATCTATCTATCTATCTATCTATCTATCTATCTATCTATCTATCTATCTATCTATCTGTCTGTCTGTCTTCTGTCTGTCTGTCTGTCTGTCTGTCTGTCTGTCTGTCTGTCTGTCTGTCTGTCTGTCTGTCTGTCTATCTATCTATCTATCTATCTATCTATCTATCTATCTATCTATCTATCTATATGTCTGTCTGTCTTTCTATCAACGTGTCTAACTGTCTGCTTTTATGCATCATATGTCTATATGAGAGGACGTTGCCATTCGAAAACCGAAGTATTTGACGTTGCCATGTGACAGCTAGGGGAAAGAGGGATGCACCAGCACTATACTGGTATTCATTTTCAGTCGACTCGACTGGAGTAATGTTAAATGACATGCCTCGACTGGAGTAATGTTAAATGAAATGCCTTGCTTTAGGTCTCATCACACTTCCTGGACGACAGGAGCTAACTGACGACATTATGTTCGTTAGACCAACATCTTAACTACCGGTTCATACACCTTCACACACGCACGCGCACACACACATATGGTGTATAAGCTTTTCGACATCGGATTTAATATCTTCTAGCTTTTCTATTGGAAGATTATTTTCCTTTCAATATAATTTAAAGGCGGCGAGCTAGCAGAAACGTTAGTACGCCGGGTGAAATGCTTAGCGGTATTTCGTCTGTCTTTACGTTCTAAGTTCAAATTCCGCCGAGGTCGACTTTGCCTTTCATCCTTTCAGGGTCGATAAATTAAGTACCAGTTGCGTACTGAGGCCGATCTAATCGACTGGACCCCTCCCTAAAAACTTCGGGCCTTGTGCCTAGAGTAAAAAGAATATAATTCATTTTCTTAAAAAAGAGGCTAATAAATATGAACTTTAATTTGCATAAATTTATGCATCGTAAGTTAAAATGTAACTAAAACTGTCTCATAGCAACAGTCAGCCCATGTTGTCTAAGTTAAGTTATATAAACACTACACACACACACATACACACACAGAATTACATTTGTAATAATTAGCTACATGTATTTATTTGCTGTTACTGTAATCAGAAAAAGCGAGTCTTACAGACGGAGGGCGATCATTTCAAAACTAACTATTTTTCAAGTTGCTATCTTAATTAGTTTTTACCTCAAACCAGTGATCAGGAATCATGTATGGTTATACAAAATAAAAAAAATAAAAAAACAAAACATTAAAAGAAAAACTACACTCAAGAAAGTCGTACAGATAAGACAGACTAAAGGGTTAAAGAAACTTGGACTGTCACCGTCCCTCCTAAGAACACAAACACACACACACACACACACACGCACACACACACACACGCACACACACACACACGTACACATGTATATATACATATACATACACAAGTATCTAGCCGTACGTATGCATACATTCATACACACAGACACTCATATATGCATATATGCATATTGCACATATAATCAAATATACTTAATCATACATCTGTATACACATATACGTCGAGGCACACGTTTACAAACATATATACGTATACGCATATATATATATATATATATATATATATATATATATATA
>NC_068984.1:114002295-114003480 GCF_001194135.2 Octopus bimaculoides | reverse complement strand
GTATATATATATATATATATATATATATATATACATGTGTGCATATATTTAAGTAACACAAACATACATACATACATACATACATATATGGAAATGAATAATGTAATATCCTGTTTGAATTACATCACAAACTGCTGTGTTTTATCTCCATCATGCTAACCACTTTAAGCGTTCTTACGCTTCATACTCCAAATAAATCTAATTTTAATTCTCTAACTCTCTACCAGTTTGCTACTCCGGTGCAGTGTAGTAGATAAGCACCTCACCCTCCTACTCACTTTCGTTTTTCTTCCCTCACGCGCACCCAGCCATTTATTTATCTTTTGACAACCACGTATTGCCACATCTGGTGAGAGTGACACACGATAAATGCACAGAGCTAATTATTGCAGGTGTAATCACCGCCTTCTTTCAACAAGTCAGTTTAATTGTAGTTCGTCGGAGTACATACATGACATACATAATCCAATACGTATTGATTTTAAGGTCCACCAACGTCGCTGAGTTAAGAAAACAAAATATCATTAATATATGAAAGTGCATTTAATCGACTGCTTTCCCCCCTTTCACAGTAAATATATGTATATAGACTTTAAATATAAATACAAATATGTGTTATCATGTACATGTTTTGTCTTGGTATAAAAGATGGGCTACAGCAAATATTCTGCTCAATACCACAGATTTGCTTGTCAGTTGTTTGACCATAACCAGTTGGCTGATGATATGTGCATCTCTGATCACGAGCAGAAGTAGTGGTGGAAACATCATAGCCATGTGTTGAGAGGAATTCTTTGGGGTCTGAATAATTCACCTCTGGAAACATGTGTGTTTCGTTCATTATCCTTAAACAACCCTCATTCAGGGACCTTTTGAGCAGGAAGGGCTACTCGACTTCTAACTGGGCCTTACCTGCAAGTTCATGCATTGTTTATCTTGATGTGAGATCACCAAGTCACACACATGTAGTTGTGATGTATGTGCCTGGTATACCCTTATCAGCCGGGTAGTCATGATGGGTGTATTGGGCTTCGAATATTTGTATCCCAGTGTCACTTTGATGACATGCGGTGTTCTCTCACTCAATAATAATAATAATAATAATAATAATAATAATGATAATAATAATACTAATAATAATGATAATGATGATGATGATGATGATGATGATGATGATGATGATGA
>NC_068984.1:113997153-114002152 GCF_001194135.2 Octopus bimaculoides | reverse complement strand
TATATATATATATATATATATATATATCATATATTATATGAAATATAAAATGTTCATTATTACGAATATAAAATATTCATTATAATGATAAAAGAACATAATTGTTCTATTGAACTTTTAAAAAATAGTAATAATTAGCGTAAAAGCCGCACTCCGGGTGTACTTTTAACCTAGCTTCTGCGAACGGCTCATTGGGCCAATCTGTCCCAAAGTTCTTATGTCGACGAAGCGAATGTCATTTATCTCCACCTGATCTCTGACGTCAGCTGACAAACTCCAACCAAGATGGCATGAATCAGCCAAGCTTTACCTACTAGAAATAGCAACCCAAATGCTTTTGAATCAGATCACAGGGCTATATGTTCAAGAACCAAACGAAGGGCAGATTTTCAATCCCAGGATCATTCTGATTCTAGAGGAAATGTAGGCCGAGATACTGGTCCCAGACTGACAGACAGAATTTCCTTTTATTATTATAGATGATATATTTCGTAATTATATTAAAAAACAAAATTGTGCTACAGAATTTGTTAACGATCACCATATAGAATTTATTAAACGATCACCGTGTAACCAAGACATAAGAATGTTCAATAACACTTAAAAATCATTTAACTTTTTGCCTGTCTGTATACCGCATATGATACAGAGGACATATGGCGTCTGTACATCATATGTGATGCACATTCTCAGTTTTTGTCAAGCACCAGAGCAACTTGGGACTTATGAACGGAGAGTTTTATATTACTTAGAACGTATGAAACAAGGGCTGACTAAAAATCTTGAAAACAAGCATGAGCGAATAGAGGACGAAATACCGCTAAGCATTTTCCCGGTGTGCTAACGATTCTGCCAGCTCTCCGCCTCCCCCCCCCCCGTAATAATAAATACAGGTATTGATGTGATTATTATTCACATCATTATTAGTTAACATTTGATAGCTAATTAAGGCAGCGAGTTGGCAGAATCGTTAGGAATGCCGGGCAAAATGTTTAATTGGGTTTTGAGTTCAAATTCAGCCGGGGTTGACTTTGCATTTCATTCTTTCGATATCGAACACTGGGGTCGTTGTAATCGACTTAACCCTTCCCACGAAATGGCTGTCCTTGTACCAACATTTGGAACCAATATTTGATGGCTAATTATAAAATGACTAGAGTGTTATGCGTTATGTGACGGGTAACTTCGGAAATATACTTCTGTAACCATTAATACTATTGATACTATTAGAAAATATAGTACATATGCAATAGTTATAATTTAAATTCTATCAAATTTCGTGGTTTTAATATAAAATAGTGTAAGGAATACTAATTTTCGAAAGAAAAAATACTATTTGAAAATTAGAATTAATAAGACAAATTTCTCACATGTATGAATCCTCCCATAACTACTGCCCCTCCTCTCTTCCCTTCCTCTAACTCCTCTCCCTCCCCTTCTTCCCTTTCTTCCTCCTCCTCTTCCCTTATTTCTTCCTATGTCACCTATAATACTTTATCTCTGTGCGCAGTGTAACTTTACTCATTGCCTGCTCTCAAGCCTAGTATATGCACGTACTTCTTATGTTAACCTACTCTATATCTATCTTTTACCCTCTTTCTCTCCCCTCTTTCTAAACAATGTAAAGCATGACTGCAGAATTCAAGCAGCCAATGAGCAAACCAACCAGTCAACCAACCAGCCAACTAGCCAACCAACCAACCAGCCAACCAGCCAACCAACCAGCCAACCAGCCAACCAACCAGCCAACCAGTCAATATTTATATCGGCTATTATTATGCAAAGAAAATTTCTGCCATCTTCCTGTGTTCAGTTCGAAGATCAGTGAACAGGTTATAGAATTGTGACGAAAGAATTCAGATCTTAATTAGATTTTTAGATCTTATTAATAAGAAAGTTAGTAGCAATCACAATAAGTGTATCGGTAAAGATGAACTAATCAGAAATGCAATTATCGTTCTCAATAGCAGATTTCCAATCAAAACACTGGCCAATATATACACAAAAGATATAATTGATATTTTACTAAATGAACTCCAATACTATACAAACTTCCAATAAAACGAAACAAACAGTAATGTAGATTAAATCTTCAGTTTATAAAGCGTCTCAACGAGCTACTTAATTCCATCACTTAACATTCTGAGTTCAAATGCCATCGGAGTCGATTTTATCTCTCGTATTCCGGAATCGATAAAAAAATTAATGCTAATCGAATTTTGGGGTCTTTCTAAACGGTTGCTCTCTTTCACCAAATTTGAGGCCTTATGCCTATGTCAGAAACTATTGTTATTATTATCCGTATATTTTTGGTCTTGTATAACCTAGCACTTTCGTTAAAGAATGTAACAAAGTAGCTGCAGGAGCGGCTGTGTGGTAAGTAGCTTGCTTACCAACCACATGGTTCTGGGTTCAGTCCTACTGCGTGGCACCTTGGGCAAGTGTCTTCTACTATAGCCTCGGGCCGACCAAAGCCTTGTGAGTGGAGTTGGTAGACGGAAACTGAAAGAAGCCCGTCGTATACATATATATATATATATATATATATGTATGTGTGTGTATATGTTTGTGTGTCTGTGTTTGTCCTCCCCAGCATCGCTTGACAACCGATGCTGGTGTGTTTACGTCCACCGTAACTTAGCGGTTCGGCAAAAGAAACTCGATAGAATAAGTACTAGGCTTACAAAAAATAAGTCCTAAGGTCGATTTGCTCGACTATAAAGGCGGTGCTCCAGCATGGCCACAGTCAAATGACTGAAACAAGTAAAAGTGTAAAAGTATCAGCCTAGTTGTTAGGGTGTTTCACTCATGATCGCGAGATCATGGTTTCAATTCCTAGACTAGGCGGTGCGTTGTGTTCTTGAGCAAATCACTTCATCCCACGTTGCTCTGCGATCATTTCGACACTCGACGTGTGGTACATCGTGTACCTGTTCAGGCAACGTCAATTTGATGGAGGGAGTGCGCTAATGTACGACGCATGCTTTGATCTCTATAAACAAATCGTTTGTGCAGGTCGTTCAGCAAATGCTGAGCACTCATATGTCGTCTGCGACGGGAGGGTCCATCATTATTATTATTATTTAATACATCGAATATCGGTATTTTGCAGAGTCTGAGTTCATCAGTGCCATAAGCACAACCCGCTTCCGAAACAAAATCCAGTGGGGGGCGTGCTAAAACTTGAACGAAATGCTTAGCAGTATTTCGCCCATCGCTACGTTCTGGATTCAAATTCCGCCGAGGTCGACTTTGCCATTCATCCTTTTGAGATCGATAAATTAAGTACCAGTGAAACACTGGTGTCGATGTAATTGACTAGTCCCCTCCCCTCAAATTTGAGGATTTGTGCCTCTAATAGGAAGGATTATTATTATTATTATTATTATTATTATTATTATTTAAGCAGCGAGCTTGGCAGAATTGTTAGCACGCCGGGCGAAATGCTTAGCGGCATTTTGTCCGCCTTGACGTTCTGAGTTCAAATTCCGCCGAGGTCGACTTTGCTTTTCATCCTTTCAGAGTCGATAAATTAGGTACCAGTGAAACACTGGTGTCGATGTAATCGACAATCCCCATCCCCCAAATTTCGGGCCTTGTGCCTCCGGTAGAAAAAGCTATTATTATTATTATTATTATTATTATTATCATTCTAAGATACAGAAATAAATTTATTTCTCAAACGCGTGATAATGCTATAAATAGCGTGATCAGGATAAATTATCCATATAATGCAGAAAAATACGTTACCGGCCAGTGGCCTTAACAGTATTTTTTGTTTCTTATTTTTCCTCATACTTTTCAGGAATTATGATTCATGTTTTGTAATTTTCGGTTTCCTTGAAGACAGAAAACAGTTTTTTTTGTTTTGCTCATGTTTTTTTTTTGTTATTTGTATCAAATTTCCTTTATTTTGGATTATATATATCTGCAGAACTATGGTGGTTTTCTACGCTCTTATGTTCATTGAATATATGAACATTCTTTTTCAAATTTTGGGCTGCCTGTGTCAAATCCAGTCATTATTTTTCTTGTTTACTTGTCTTGTTTTGCTAGATTATTTGGTGTCATAGTTAAGAATTTTATAAGCGTAAAGTATAACTGGTACCACTACAGTATTGATACCTGCTGCCTTATTCTTCGTATTTAGTACTATTTTAAGCATCTGTCCAATTTAACTGTAATATCCTTTCCTTATCTTTGCTTTCATTTCTGCGTATTGTATCCTATTTAGTTCATTGATTCCTGAGAATTTGTATGCCTGGATTTGCTCTAGTTCTCTTATTTCAGTTTCTTTATCTTGTATATTTACCACCACCACCATCATCATCATTATCATCATCATCATCATCATTATTTATTTTTATCACAGGCTTTGTTGTAGCTCCTGGAGTCTTACATGTGTAGCGGGCTTGCTATCTGCAGCCTACGGTACCATGCTATCCGGTCTTTTCAGCTCTCTAATACTCTTCTGATTATTCTGGCCGTGCCAAGGAGGCAAACCTTTTGTAACAAGTTCTATTGGACAATCTATTCCAATTTCCTATATATTCCTCTTAATGCCTTCTGATACTGTTCCAAAGGACCCAACAATAATTGTCACTATCTTCACTAATTATCATTATTATTGTTCAGTAGTTTTACTTTTATTACGTGCTTTCACTTCACTACTGAATGCAGCTCTTTGTGCCTTGGGTATGTGCTGTGGTTTGCTGTGGTGCTCTTATGTTTACTGTATTGAAAGTGTTTTGCGTAGAATGTGTGCAGTACCCAGTAGTGCAATTTTCTGTATGTTATATATATTTGTAAGTCCTGGTGTTTTTGTTATGTATTTGTCTGAATATTTTTTTATTCTACCTAAGGCACCTACTATGATAGGAATTGTTTCTGTTTTTAGACTCCACATTCGAGTTATCTCTATTTCCAGGTCTTTGTATTTTGAAAGTTTTTCCATTTCTTTTCGAGAAACGTTGTCATCTGCTGGTATTGATACATCAAT
>NC_068984.1:113994054-113996545 GCF_001194135.2 Octopus bimaculoides | reverse complement strand
TCTTCTTCTTCTTCTTCTTCTTCTTCTTCTTCTTCTTCTTCTTCTTCTTCTTCTTCTTCTTCGTATTTGTTAGGTAGATTGATTTCTTGTTTGTATTTGTCAGCTTCCTTAAATACTGAAAACAGTTTTTTGTTTTGCTCGTGTTTTGTGGCTAGAGAGCAGTGCATTCCATTATTATTATTATTATTATTATTATTATTATTATTATTATTATTATTATTATTATTATTCAGTAGTCTTATTTTTATTACGTGCTTTCACTGCACTACCGAGCGCAGCTCTGTGTGCCTTGGGTATGTGCTGTGGTTTGTTGTGATGCTCTTATTGTTAATGTATTGAAAATGTTTTACGTAGGATGTGTGCGGTGCCTAGTAGTGTTATATTCTGTATGTAATATATACTTGTAAGTCTTGGCGTTTTTGTTATGTATTTGCCTGAATATTTTTTTTATCATACCTAATGCGCCTATTATGATAGGAATTGTTTCTATATTTAGATTCCACATTCGATTTACTTCTATTTCCAGGTCTTTGTATTTTGGAAGTTTGTCCATTTCTTTTAGAGAAACATTGTCATCTGTTGGTGATGATACATCGATTAAAAATCATTTTTTTCTTGATGATCTCTGACAACTATATCTGACCTACAGGCCTTAATTTCTCTCTCTCTGTGTATTGGCATATCCCATAGCATGGTTGCTTTCTCATTTTCTACGACCTTTTCTGGCGTGTGCCTATACCATCTTTTTTCTGTTGTTATTCCATAGTGTTGGCATAACTTCCAGTGTGTATAGCTCCCAACTCTGTCGCGTCTGTGAATATATTCCTTCTTAGCCAGGACTGGGCAGCCAAAGACAATATGGTTTATTGTTTCTTGTCCATCTCCATATATTCTGCAGTTACTTGTTATGTTTCTTTTCATTATATGTTTTTGGTAATTTCTGGTAGGGAGGCCTTGTTCTTGTGCTGCAATTAAAAATCCCTCAATCTCTCCTTTGAGTTCTGAGCTTCTCAGCTATTGTTGGGATTTTGCTTTGTCTATTTCTTCTGTTTAGTTTAACCCAGTTTTTGCCTTGAAGGGACTTTTCTTGCCATTGTTTTATCATCATCCTTGCTGTTCCAGTTTTAGTTTGGATTTCAGTTGTTTTACAGCTTTTGTTGTTTCTTCTTTTTCTTCATAGTTGTTAGTACTATGACTTCTTTTTTGTATCTGTCAGCTTCCTTAAAGACTGAAAACAGTTTTTTGTTTAGTTTGTGTTTTGTGGCTATTTGATTCAGTTTTCCTTGCTTCTGAAGTAGGTATTTTTGTAGTCCTATGGTGAGTTTTCTAGCTGTATAAAACCTCTACCACCTTCTATACGTTGTATATATATATAACCTTTCTATGTCAGATTTTGGGTGATGCAACCTAAATCCTGTCATTATTTTTCTTGTTTCCCAATCTATTTTGATTCATTTAGTTTCCAGTTAAGGATATTGTAGCTGTAACTTATAACTGGGACGGCTAGAGTGTTGATACCTATTATCTTGTTTTTCGCATTGAGCTCTGTTTTCAGCATTAATCTAACTCGTCTATAGTATTCTGTTTTTTCTCTTTCATTTGTGTATGTTGTATCGTATATAGTTCATAAGTATTTTTATGTCTGCTTTGGTCTAATTCTCTTATTTCATTTGCTTTATCTAGTGTGATGTTGCTACTCTTAACTAGTTTTCCTCTTTTCAAGGTTGTCTTGGTACATTTTTCCAAGCCAAATTTCATGTTTATTTCTTTGGTAAATCCATGTAGTGTCTGCAGTAATGTTTCCAGCTGTTTATCATTTGTAGTGTACAGTTTTAGGTCATCCATATATAAGAAGTGGCTGATTGTTTTGCTGTAACAGTTGTATCCATATCCAGTTCTGTTTAGCACCTCAGATAAAGGTGTCAGTGACAAGCATAAAATGAATGGAGAGAGCTTGTCTCTCTGGAACATTCCTCTTCTAATGGGGATAGATTTGGTTTTCCTGAATCTGTCTTCTGTCTGGAGCTGTAACACTGTCTGCCATTTACTCGTGGAATGTGTTATAGATTTTATGATTATTGGTGCTATCTTGTTCATGGCTAGTGTTTTTAGGATCCGTGTGTGGGGAATACTATCAAAAGCCTTTCGGTAATCGATCCAGGCCATACTTAGACTCTTCTTCTTCCTCCGGCTGTCTTCAGTTATGGCTTTATTGACCATTAGCTGATCTTTACAGCCGTATGAGCCCTTGCAGCATCTCTTCTGATCTTCTGGTTGCTTAGCTTTTGCAGTGCCTGGGTGACCTCTTCATTTGTTATAACGGTTCAGAGTTGATGTTGTTGTTGTTGTTGTTGTTGTTGTTGTTGTTGTTGTTGTTGTTATTATTATTATTATTATTATTATTATTATTATTATTATTATTATTATTATTATTATTATTATTATTATTATTATTATTATTCAATTGTTTTATTTTTATTATGTCCTTTCA
>NC_068984.1:113989143-113991643 GCF_001194135.2 Octopus bimaculoides | reverse complement strand
TACATATTTATACACTTGCATATATGTAGGTACATACGCACACACACATACACACATATATACATACATACATAAATACATAAGCGCACGTGTGTGTGTGTGTGTCTTTCTTCGCCTATTTATTGGTGTTCATGATTCATCCTATGTATATCTTTCCACCATTAAAGAATGGGACCTCTTTCTGCTGTTGATGATAAAGTTGCTGTTGTTTTCTTTCCATGATTGAACAGGCCTCTTGTCAGAGACATTCCATCTTTTTCCCTTTGTGCAGGGAATCTAGGACAATGTAATTCAACGCGTTCGTTTTTTAAATCAGCGGAGTGAGATTTGAAGATTTGGCTACTCTTTCTAGCAGACCGAGCGACCGTTTACAAACTCCCTCGTTGGTTCGGTAGCGATACTATTTCATGAAAAGTGTTTGATCTTGTCAAGTAAAACAAAAGAACCTCATCTGGTTGCATCCTTACAGTCTATCTTTATTAATAATTTGTTTCTTTTTATATTCTTCATCAATATATGCTCTTTTTTCAATATCTTTGCCTTGAACCTATGTAAGAAATCAATCAATATCTTCGAATATTATAACATCACTGAAATGAGCTTTACATCGGGTTTAGTTTGAAAGACATCTCTATATAGAGTCAATACATTCTTGCCTGTACATACCTTCCTAAAATCTGATATCAAGCTTCAGACCTTGGATAAGAACGTTCTGCAAAAAGTCTTTAAAATATGGAATATAAATGCATGCAGAGCCATCTTGAGTGAAGGAAGAAAGGTTTTCAAAGCACTACGTCCAGCGCTATCTTGAGTGAAAAAATACAAAGAGTGAAAAAAGTATGAATCCCTGCACAGTACATGACGTTCATGCTATCAGAAGTGCAGCGATTGTCTCGTTGAAGTCTTATTTAAGCACAGATTTCCAATAATCTATGTTGATCACAAATGGTCTCACTTAAGAAAAAACAAATGATTATTTGATTTGTTTTTACGAAATTATGTAGTAATTAACCATCCTTGTTTTCATGTTATTAGCTCACGATTGGTTTTTATAACAAATTCAGGTCTCACTGCATTGTACGAATAGCTGTCAACTTTAATCCCTTTGTTACTCTTTTTTTGTTGAAATACACTCTATTTGCTTCATATTTTAAGAAAATAATGAAGAGCTTAGGAAAAAAAAAAGACATGTTTGGAAGATGAATTAGCATGAAACTTTGATGGAAGGTTTTAATTTAGATCACTTTAAAACAGGTTTGTATCATAGAGCCAGAGATGGTCTCAGGCGGGTTGGTATGAAAAGAGATAAAGTTCGAAGGTATGAGTTCTTATTCAAAAATAACTTAGAAATCCCAAAAGAAAATTAATGATGATTTACAGTATCCCAATTATCACAGTAAAATTAATTAATGGATATACAACACGTGTTTAAAATGATGGAAAAAAATTTACGAAGAGATTAAGTAATAAAAAATAACAACAACACAGTGATTAATTAATAAATTAATAATATATAATAATCTTAAAAATAATATAATAATAAAAAACAATAATAGTAACGATAACAACGACCAAGTTATATAACAGCGGAAACAGCAAACTTCGTACAAAATATTAGTTCAAAATTTTCTGAAAGCCACTTGAAAGCATGTAGTTACATATAAAAACAAAACAGAAGATTCCAACTTTAATATATAAGTGTGAACGATCAGAAATTTGTAATTATATTGTTTGGTTGTAAAGTCACTCGTAGGAACCCATTTTTATTGCACACACACACAAAAACACACACACACAAAGACACACACACACGCACACACACACACACACAAGTATATGAATATAACTATATATTTATATTTAAGTATATATATTCATACATATATACATACACATATGAGCTGGTATATAATTGTATAATTGCATTTATGTTTTTCGTATATTGTGTGAAAACATCCTGATGAGGGGAGTGTCAGTTTTAAAAATATGAAATATATAATATTACTTGGCACGTCTCTGAAACGGTCCGTAGATGGAATTTTTAAAGTTTTGTATTGTTTCTGTGGTATTTTAGTACGCCCTTTTAACACTTTATCATCTCAAATTTTTATCACACCAATATAATATAACTTTTAAATGTAAATTCACTGTGATTTATGTATTACATCAATATTTATCTATTTATGTGTATCTTTATATTTATATATTGGGAATTTTTATTTTCGTTTTATAAATGTAGAAGAATATATGTATGCATTTGATTTTCGAATGTGGTTATTAATTATGCTCGTCAAGCTTCCGCTTGTATTGCCTCCATTGAAATTATTAAGTACATACACAAATACGCACACGCATATACGTACACACACGCATATACGTACACACACACACACACACACACACACACACACACACATACACACACACACATACATATATATAAACAGACGTACAAATGTATATGTGCAAAGGCATTTACTTACATACACATACCTATATA
>NC_068984.1:113983170-113988083 GCF_001194135.2 Octopus bimaculoides | reverse complement strand
ATGTTGTGCGGTAATCATTACGTAGACGATTACGTAATTTTGAAATTGAAACGCCAGATCTCTGTCTCTCCTTCTCTGTCTCTCCTTCTCTGTCTCTCCTTCTCTGTCTCTCCTTCTCTGTCTCTCCTTCTCTGTCTCTCCTTCTCTGTCTCTCCTTCTCTCTTTCTCTCCTTCTCTCTCGATATATATATATATCATTAAAAAAAAGTATTCTATAAATAACCACTCTCCAACGGACCAGGAAAATGTGTCAACTTCAACAAACACTGCTGCTATTGCTGAATTTTTACCCAAACAATCAGTTGTAAAAAACAACATATCGGCTTACTACTACTGCTACCAAGCCTAATTCAAGCTAATAACGGAGGAAAATTACTCTTCGAACAATGTCATATTTATACCCTCCGAAGAGATCGTAATAATAATGCATAAATCGCTGCATATAAATATGCAGCAATATGCAATTAACGCGATCAAAACACGTGTCGGGCAATTATTTTGAATGAACCAACTCTAATTAAACATAAAGTTTGAATGTTCAAATTCTTCGTTCTCTGTATTATCAATGTATACACATACATACATACACTCCTTCATCTTATATATAATATATACGCTCATAAATTTATAAATGTGAATATGTGTGCATATTTATGTATATATGTGTACATATATGTATATATTTGTGTTTGTAGATATATAACGATAGGTAGATAGATAAACACACACACACACGCAGAGAGCGAGAGAGAGAGAGAGAGAGAGAGAGAGAGAGAGAGAGAGAGAGAAAGAAGAAAGAGAGAATAGAGAGAGGGAGAGAAAGTATAAGAGAGAAGGATGTGAGTACTGTGTGCGTATACGTCTAACAATATTAGAACTCAACTCTATGTTTAGAGCAAAAATTATTCAAAGTATCAGAATGACTGATGTGTTCCGGTGTCCGGTAATTTCATTTTGCGAGTCTTCAGCTATATTGATAAGAAATGTTATCTTCCCTGGAGAGTTTAGTGGGTGATAGTTGTTGCATCTGTAGATTGTGATATGGTTCTGGCAGTTGATTTATAGAAGTATTTGCGTATTGAGGGCGAAGAGTTGTTGATACGACAAGAAGATAATGTAAAAGATAATGTAAAAGGCGGCGAGCTGGCAGAAACGTTAACACGCTGGGCGAAATGCTTAGCAGTATTTCGTCTGCCGCTACGTTCTGAGTTCAAATTCCGCTGAGGTCGACTTTGCCTTTCATCCTTTCGGGGTCGATAGATTAAGTACCAGTTACGCACTGGGGTCGATGTAATCGACATAATCCCTTGCTTGTCCTCTCTATGTTTAGCCCCTTGTGGACAATAAAGAAGTAAGAAGATAATGTAAACATTTGTTGTTGACTGTGTAGATGATTGTCTTGGTTTTATGGAGTCGTTTTCATGTTGGGGTATGGAGGTTTTTCTCGGGGAATTGCTATTTGGGCGAGAAAGAAGTGCTTGAATGGCACATAGTCTTTGGTAATGTCATAGAGTATGACAAAAGAATTTTCGCAGACTAATGAATCAAACTACTCATCAAATGAGTTCTTATCTAATTGATTGGTGACAAAACTGAAGTGAAACATAGCCAGTGCGTGTGTTTTCATTGGCATTGTAACCCTCTCAAAATGCAATATTATCCGCTTCAATGCGATTTCTCATCAAGAATCATGCGAAACAAATACAAAAACAAAACGTTTGACAATGAAAGGAGATTGAAAACGAGGTAATAGGTATTGAATGTGTCTTAAGAGTGGTGGTCAACGTTTAGTAGTTGGCTGTAATTGATATAGTAGACGGGTAGGGGGATATAGGGACCACTATTGTAAGTTGAGAAATAAATAAGTACTCATATTTACAACCAATGAAAAATAATACAAGGTATCGTTTTTATGAGACTAACTACTTGTTGATTAATAAACGAAGATAATTGTGTAGTATTGATATGTACGTGCGTGTGTATGCAAGTGTGATAGGTTGGTGTGTGGTTGAATGTGTAATTGTGAGGATGGTGGAATTTTAGTTGATAATGAGTAGGCGACAGATACCCATATATGTATATATATATATATATATATATATATATATATATATATATATATATATATATATATATGTGCACTGGCCAAAATAAGTTTAAGGCCAATGATAGTTCTATTCCTTCATTAATTTATTTTTAACAAAACTATATAAAATTATTTTACTTTTTACAGTTTATGTAGAATTTTTTTCTATTTTGAATAATATAGGTGTTATATATCTTTCTACAATTTGAATAATTTAAATGCACAATTAATTCAAATGATTAAAAATTGTCGGCAAAATAAATTCAAGACCGTGCCAACATTATTTTGTTTAAATTGAAAATTTACGGCACAAATGATCAACAAACAAAAATTTATTATTAGTATCTAGTTCCATAGCCATTATTTTCAATTACAGTCTTACAACGGTAGGACATGCAGTTCGATAAATGAGCACAAAAATCACCTGGAATGTTCTGCCATATTCTTCAATAAAATTATATGATTGGGACAAATTTGCTGGTGTTTTAGCATGAACTCTTTTAGAAATATAATTCCATAAATTTTCTATCGGATTCAAATCCGGGATCTGCGGAGGCCACTGAATAACGACCATATTATTGCGCTCAAAATACTGCAAAACTTTCCTAGGCTTATGAACGGGGCAATTGTCCTGCTTGAAAAAAAATCCCGGTGGCGTCTGATTATTTAAATATGGCAGCACATTTTCATTTACTAATTGCAGATAGCCTACACTGTTCAGTCTGCCATCAACCTTAACAATTGGACCAACACCTAAGCTTCTGAATGCGGCCCACACCATTACCCCACCGCCTCCCACTTGCGCAGGTTACCTTCAGAGAGCCTATGAATTTGCCGATCCATCTGTACTGTTGTTTTTCTCGGAGCGCCCGTTCTTTGCCGATCTTTGTATTGGCCAGTGGCTTGGCAAAGCTTCCTTGCTTGAACACAAGCCGTTTTGCTGCATCCTAATTGCTTGTTAATGTTCATGAAGGACACATTTTGCTGATGAAGCAACACGATCTTTGACCTAGTAACTGGGCCACGATGCTTTCCCATAGCGAATTAATGTGTAACAATACTCGATTATTAAACAAAACACTGCACTACGGTAGCCATATTTGCATAATCTTGGTACAGACTTAAACTTATTTTGTCGACAATTTCTAATCATTTGAATTAATTGCACATCAAAATTGTAGAAAGGTATATATATATATTGCTTATATCATTCGAAAGAAAAAAATCTACATAAACTGTAAAAAGTAAAATAATTTTATCCAGTTTTGTTAAAAATATATTAATGAATGAATAGAATTGTCATCATCGGTCTTAAACTTATTTTGGCCTGTGTATATGTATACTGGGTAAAAGAAAATACAGGAGGATAAGTTAATTACGATTTTATTCAACACTTTCCCCTCTCTGATTCACACAGTTATTGCAGTGGTCCTCCAGTTTTGCTAAGCCCTGTAAAAAAACTTGGAAAGTTGGACCTCCAATCAGGCCTTTCGCAATACCCTTAAAGCCAAGAACTTTTCAGCATCCCCACGAGTACATACATACATACATACATACATACATACATACATGTACACAGATAGACTAATTCATACAATCACACTCACATAAGGGAACATGTGTATGTGAAAAATAAGGATAAACACCAGTTTATTCTAAAGTTCCTACACGCGTTTTAATATTATGTTAGATGTTCCAAATACGTATAGAAGTTTAACCACGACAGATCGTCGAGGAACACTTTATTGTATCAAGTTACAGATAACTACGTATTTACCCTTATTTTTCCTACATTTGCTCTGTAGCTCATAACAGGTTACTCTACTCAGTATTGTAGTTAATTACCAACTGTACAGAAAGCAGATAGATTATGAAAATTTACGTGGGCTTGACCTTATTTTGACAGGATGGGAGCTTTCGGAATGGGGCATAGGGAATTTTCATTAAATTAAAAGCTGGTCTAAAAAACGAAAATAGGTCAATAAATTGTAATTTTGGTATCATACTTTTCACAAATTTTTATTACATTCTGGAAAATTTGCTGAGTTTAGACTTTTAATGTGTTCTGAATCATTTTAAACAACGTTATGGATTATTTTCTAAATTTTTTAATGACAACCATGGCAGAAATCACATAGAAAAATAGAGAGAGGCTACTTATAATGAAATTATTTAAATATCCATTACCTTTTTTGAATTTTCGTCGATAACAAATAAGTGGTGAGGCAACTGGTAGTATCTCAATGTAAGGTTTATACTTAAACTTAACTAGTGTGATAGCCTTAACTAGTTTGTTTACTCTAATTAGTTTGTTTTTGAAAAGGGCATCTATATAATCATTATTCACAGTTAAAAACACGCATGGTAACTTAGGTCAACTGTTTTCTACTATAGACCCGTGTCAGTCAATGCCCACCAAGAAAATTTTGTTAACGCAAATTGAGGCCTGCCATATGTGTGTGTGTGTGTGTGTGTGTGCATGAATATTTACAATCTGCGTTGTGCTACGGCTATAACCGTCACCATTTGATGCTGAACTGCAAGAAGTGATGTCGTTGTTTGCAGCTGGGTTGACATCGGTGACGTTTGCTGTCATTTACCGTCGACAAATTCGCTATCCTTGTCCTTTCGTATTCATCTGGAATTAAAAAAAAACCCTCTCATGAAGACAAAAAATCCTGCCTAAAATACTTTCTCGTCTCACCCATGCTAGTGAGGAAACGTGGGGCGTTAAAGGAACAAAATATGATTTAGATTGATAAAATTTTCCCAGATATATTTCACTTTTTTAAAATGAACAGAACTAGGAAATAAAAAATTCGTTAAT
>NC_068984.1:113979024-113983111 GCF_001194135.2 Octopus bimaculoides | reverse complement strand
ATAGGCATCATACTTTATCAAATGAAACAATGAAACCTGACTGTCTTAAACCCTTTTGGGAGCTAAACATCCTAACTGTGTTATTTCGAAATTAGAATATTTTAAATCTCTTAAAGACACATTTGAAAATAGATGGAAAAATCATTTCCTTATTTGATGTGGAAACTACAGTACTGAATCGAACTTTTGAAGCAAGCTATGGAATATTTCTGTTGATAGCAAAAAAGGGGAAGAATCATACGATTGGGGAAGAAATTATTAGATTTGCAATATCAGTTATTTTCAAAACAGTTCTTTAAAGGATGACGAAGAAATTCAAACAATATCATCGAGTAACCATGTTGTCAGCAACAGAATAAATAATATGGGGCAAGATGCTGACAAAGCAATTTATTGAGAAGCTGAAATCACGAAAGCTCTCAATACAAATCGATGAATCTACCGTACAAGATAACGAAGCTCTGTTATTGGCATAAAGAATTTCAAGAAGAGATGCTGTTTTGTTAATCTTTAGAAACAATCACTATTGTTGTTAGAGTACGATGAAAAAAATCAAATAATTAAAACTAAACATTGCATTATGCGTAGTAGATGGTGCATCCGCCATGATGGGTAAAAAAACTAATTAACTAATGACAGATGATAATCCAAACATGACTGTGCATTTTATTATTTATAGAGAAAACTTGCACATGAAGATAATTTACCCTACACTCACGCGATATTGTGATAGGGATTAAATGCATCAACTCTATCAAAGTAAATGTATCTGCTCAAGGAATTTTCTGAGGATAAAAGTACAGAGCATGTAAGATTATTTCTCCTCACTGAAGTAAGTTGGATGCCACCTCAAAAGATTTATGGAACTATTTGATCTCAACAAATTTTTTTAAAGTATAAACCCGAAATGAACCTCCTCTTTATAACAAACGACAGAACTTGTGTGGGCTTCTTGAGTGATATTTTTGAGAAACTTTGATTTATAATCAAGTAACTCCAAAGAAGCCAGTGTGACATTGGTTGATGCAAAAGTAAAGATATTTGTATTCTTGATATTTCTGGATTTGTGCCAATAAAACAAAATATCGGCAAGAACATTTAGTCACTTCTCTTGACTATAAAAACTGTGTGGTTACCGATAAAGAAGGTCATCGTTGAATGCCTGGAAATGTTGGTTAATAATTAATAGTTTTATTGACAGATTTTATGATTTGAAAGCAAAAGGGTATCTCCGTTACTTGATTTAATCATTTCTAGTGGATTTCTCTGAAGTATCAGAACGAGTAATAAACAAGAAGAGTCATCTGAGTAGAAACACAATAAATCAGTGAAAACGTTTCCAAATCAAATGAATTATGATGTGGTTGTTTCAGGAGAGCAAAAAGAAACATACAAACACTATTACTTTAGGAGGAGAAGTATTGATAGATTTTTAATTGTCTAGTTTAGTCGATGTGGTTTTAGTGTTGTTACTAATTCAGTGTTGTTAACAATTTAGCGTTGTTACCAATCGTTGAGTGGATATCAGAAAACAGCGGTATAAAGGTTGAAACTAACGGCATTAGTTCCTCGAATTAAACAAATCTGCAGCCAGCGTGAAGAACAAGGCTCCAATCGAAGTAAGTAACAAGCAAATAAAAAATGCAATAAAGTTTCAATTAAAACTATTTTGGTACAGACACACACACACACACACACACACACACACACACACACACACACACACACACACACACACACACACACACACACACACACACACACACATTTATATATAGGGTTGTCAGATAAATTCTTCGTTTGTTTCCAAAGTTATTTACGTTAATACAAAAACATTTTTATCGTAATGTCTTATGCTTTTTTTGTAACTCTATTCTTTCTCTACTATTTTTGTTTATCGTTTTTGAAGTTTGATTAAATCTTTCTGCTTTTCAGTCATATGACGATAAAGTGTGTAGAAAAAAAATGAGCTTTTTCGATACCTGCTTCTCTTTACTTTCAATCGAGGTTCCAATGCTGCCAAAACTACTCAAGACATTTGTGCTGTGTAGGTAGAAGGAGCCATTACTGAAAGAACTGTACAGAAATAGCTTTCAAGGAGGAGAAATTCGACCTCACAGACTCTCTATATTCCGACCGACTTGTTCAGTTCAATGAAGATCAATTGAACCAGCTCATCCACAAAGATCGGTGCCAATCCACTAGCAAATTGGTCTAGCAGATGGGATAATCTCGTGATACCATCGCCCGTTACCACTCGATGGATAAGGCTAAACTATCTCGGTGCATGAGTACCATAGACTCTGGACGAAAGGTGATAAACTTCAGCATCCCTCTGTTGCTGCCAGTTTGCTCGCTCGAAACCAGGCTATTTGTGGACATAAATGAAAATATTGTTACCGTCTTGTCGCCGGCGATGAAAAATAGTGTTTTTACGTCAATATGAAGTAGAGGAAAATATGAGCGAGTCTCGATAAGCAAGCCAGAGCTGTATCGCTGCAAAGCAATGATCTTCGTTTGGTGGAATTGGGAAGGAGTAATCCACTGGAAAATACTTGAAAACAACGAAGCACTCCATCTAATACAACGAAGCAATCCATCTAATACAACCAGACTGGCTATATGGTATGCTTCGTCAACAGAACAACACTCGTCTTCCGTGTCGTTAAATTGACCAAAAATACTGTTCAAGAACCTCATTGAGAAGTTCTACCACATCCGCAATATTCTCATGGTATTGCCCCTTCAGATTATCAATGTTTTTTGGATACTCTTCAATAGTTTCCGAGGCGTTTCGTACAACAATGACGTAGAGCTGAAAACGTGGCTTGATGAATTCTTTGAGTTAAAACTCGGTGATTTCAACAATCAAGGTAGTGACAGACTAGTGGAACGTTGCCAAGAAGTCATGAGTAATAAAGGAGAATATATTATTGACTGATTTGTGAAAACCGTTGATAAAAAAGGAGGATCAAAATAGAAAAACAAAAAAAAAAACGAACGAATATATCTGCGTCCCTGTATGTGCGATATACAACTCTGTCGTCCACTCATGGTGAGGTATTCATTTTTATTTTGAAAATCGAAGTGAACCTTTCTATAGAAAAGGTGGTTTCTAGTGCAGGTAGTTATAAATTGATCGGGAGGGTTATACCAGATAATATGCCTCATTTTGTTTTTAATATGCCTCATGGTGTTGGTTTCATTGAATCTGTCTTTTTTTATTTTAGCTTTTATCTTTTACTTGTTTCAGTCATTGAACTGTGGTCATAGTGGGGCACCGCCTTGTAGAATTTTAGTCGAATACATCGACCTCATTGCTCTTTTTAAGCCTGGTTCTCATTCAATTGGTTTCTTTTGTCGGGGGACGTAAACACACTAACACCGGTTGTCAAGCGGTGGTGGTAGACTACGTAGACCCCCCACACACGACTGACTTCTTTCAGTTTCCGTACACACACATACACGACTGACTTCTTTCAGTTTCCGGCTACAAAACCCACTCATAAGGCTTTGGTCAGCGCGAAGACACTTGCCCAAGGTGCTGCGGAGTAGGACTGAACTCGGAACCATGTAGTTGGGAAACAAACATCTCACCGCACAACTACACTTGCGTCTTTAAAGTTTCTGAAATTTAAAACTTGTAGATGTGTTTTTTGAAGCAAGCTTCGTTGTCTGAAACTCTGGAGGAGAGAAGCGATTTATTTTTTAGGTAAGTTTATTAATAACATTATTAGGGTGGTTAGATGAGGTATGTATGTAATGTGGATTTGAGTAATTAAATATTGAGAGTTGGCAAAGGTTGAAAGTGGTCTCGAGGAAGTACATTGTTTTGAAGTGCGTGTTAATGGGGGTGTGGTTCAATTTCTTTACTTGACCCCCACCAATTCTTTACCTAAATGTCTAAATATTGAAAACTACGTCCATAACCTCGGCCTAAACATAAAAATATACAGATCTACCACTGCCACTATATCAACAACTCATCCCCAACTATCCCCTTAACCCATTCAGCCTTAGTCAATTACTATCTCCATGTATTACTACCAATACCAAATATATTCTCCAGAGAACCAATTATATATAT
>NC_068984.1:113974647-113978408 GCF_001194135.2 Octopus bimaculoides | reverse complement strand
ACATACATACATACATACATATAAACATACATGTTGGGGTACCGCCTGTATTTTACATACAACCATACAAACACACATACACACATGTACATATGTTATACAGTTTTAAGAGACTCATCCAGTAGAAAAGCCAAATATAATAATAAGATATTTTGTACAACTACGCATATTTCAGAAAAATATATAAATATTGAAAAACGCAAAAGAAAATATGTTATTTTCAACCAGTTACTAAGCTAGAGAGATAAACACATGTTGTTTAAAGAATGTAATTATTACAAAATGTTAAAACGTAGTGAGATGGAATGGTAGAAGAATCTAGAGCAAATGTATTATTGCTTTAGTTTGTCAAACTGACGTACTTTCCATTTCATGATGTCCTTGTATGTGATAAAGTTTTGTTGTATTGTCACGTATGTGAGAAACTAAAGTGGTTGATTCTGGTCGAAACTGATACCGGACTGTCGAGCGACGAAATCTACTACAGAATAACTTGCTGAAAACACGCCTGAATTTTTTGCCAAAGAGACAATAGAGAACAAAATTACAGGCTGAGTTAAAAACTACCATCAAGTTACTGATCGTGGTGAACTTTATGTAAGCGGCACTGCAGTTTTGTTGATTGTTCTTAAGTACCGTCCAGAGGATATTGTCAGCAATTGATGGAAGCTGGCAAACTAGAAATACTACAACAACGGATATTAGCATGATTGTCATGTTGTTTTCCTTCACAGCTGAAGAGCTCATTTGCATTCGAGACTTGCGCGATGTGCGAATAGCATTAATTAAACAAGTATTAAGATAGGTAAGTAATGTAAAAGGCATCAAAAACATCACAAGGAGATTTAAATAAATGAAATAGACTTCTTTGTAGATTTTGTTCTTGCCAAGTTCTGTGGTACTATAAGTTGGTCGTGTGTGGTTGTATTGAGAATTCCATTCAGTTTTCGTTTCGAATTCAAACATTCGAGGTATATTGTACATAATTGAGCCTAAAAGAATACACAAGACCGCTTTCTTGGATCTGTTCATCGTGCATATATTAGCTGCCTGTAAAGGTCTACAAACGGCTACGTAACGTTCCACTGTGAATCCAACTGTAGTGTAGATTGTACCTGTTTGTGCAATGAGAGCGATGGGGTAAGCTATCGGCTGGAGGTAGCTGTACATGAACGAATATGTATCATTGAAGGCCTCGTTGGTGTTTATAGTTGGTATGGCGAAATTAATGATCATTGAAAGAAGTACGACGTTGTCATATACGGCCAGTGAAATGAGGTATACGGCTGTGGAGGAGCGCATCCGAGGTTGAGTCAGTACTGCGATGGCGAAGATATTCAGTAAGATACCAGTGATTGCAATGATATTAGAGCCGATACCCCAGGTGTAAAACTGAAATGGACCTAAGTCTTTGTTAAGGTCTAAGCAATGCTCCTCAAATGAAGTATTTTCGTTCTCTTGGGAGATATTCATGTTAAGTTTCCTGTATTTACATCACCTGCAATAGAGAGAAAAAGCCTTCTTAAAATTCAATGAATTCAATGGGCATGATAGTATCGTGGTAGATATAACTATGTAAGAAATTAATTGGCTGTTAATTTCCTACTGAAGTATTATGCTATAAGCTGTAGGCATGTGACCAGGTTCGAACGATGTTCATGCTTATTGTAGACAGACTAGCATAATTCATGTAACATAAAACATTGATTTGTTAGTTTGTTTTCCAATAAACTGGAATTATGACAAGAAAATCTTTCGTCTCGTTAACAATGCAAGTGATTATTCTGGTGATCATATAAAAAGTTTTCAATTTATTCCTGTTAAACCAGGTGTTAAATCCGTGGCTATATCAAAATAGCTATAGGATATTCAAATAGAAATTACATTTCTGTACGAACAAAGAGGACGGAGAGCTATGCTAATTAAATGTTAAACAATGTTAAGGTGATATTAAGTTGTCAATAATGAGTCTGGAAAGTAACCCTTTTAAAGCGTATTGATCATGTTCAAGCAGTGAAGTATGAATGGTTTGAAATAATAATAATAATAATAATAATAATAATAATAATAATATCAATGATAATAATAATAATAATAATAATAATAATAATAATAATAATAATATTAATAATAATAATAATAATAATAATAATAATAATAATAATAATGGTCTCAAATTTTGGCTCAAGGCCAGCAATTTCGGGGGCGGGGATAAGTCGATTACATCGATCCCAGTGTTCAACTGGTACTTATGTTATCCATCCTGAAAGGATGAAAGGTAAAGTGGACCTCGGCGGAATTTGAACACAGGACGTATGGATGGACGAAATGTCGCTAAGCATTTTGTCCGGTGTGCTAACGATTGTACAAGTTCGCACCCTTACAACAACAACAATAATAATAGGCTTGACAAAGAAGAAGTGAGTCTCAGTAAAAGCCAACAAAGTAAAAGCTGAAAGAGAAGGGCTGATTCTCGCTGCACAAGACCAATACCTGACTACGAACAACTATAAAAGCAAAATAATGAAAACAGGCCCTAATACCAATTGCAGAATATGCAACCAGCGCAATGACACAGTTGACCACATCATCTCTGGATGTCCAGCCCTTGCCAAATCTGAATATATATATAGACAGGACCGGGTAAGTATTTATATCCACTGGACAATATGCCAACACTACAACATAAAGACTGACAATAAATGGTATAAACATGTTCCAAATAAGGTACAAGACAACGACTAGGCCACAATCGCCTGGGATATAACTTTTCAAACTGACAAAGAAATAAAAGTTAATCACACAGACATAATAATCAAGGATTGGAAAACAAATCTACTTACGGAAAGATATTGTAGTCCTTTCTGACCAAAATATCGCCCAAAAAGAAGTGGAGAAATTGTCAAATTACTGTATTTAAGATATGGGGCTTGAAGGTGAAACAATACTAGTAATAAATGGAGCATTGGGCATGATAAAATACATATGAACAGAAGCGTAGAAGCTATACCTGGATCCTCAACATTACACTCTATTCAAAAATAGCCCTGCTAGGAACAGCCCACATCTTACGCAATTCAATAATACAACTTGAGCAAAACAATCAACAAAAACAAGACACTCTATACAGCAAATATGCAAAGAAATAAACTACCACCAGCAGGCTTATTACCCAACGCATTACATACAAACGCACAAGAGAAACACCAATACAACAAAAGACTGCACCATGCCTCATAAAGAAAGAAACTGACGCAATGTAATATCGGGAAGAGTTTGCACACTCCCAGAAACAAAAAAGTACACAATGCTGCACACACTCCAGCGACATGGAGGTGTAGCAGATGATGCAGTCGAAATTTGCCTGAAACTACCAAATGTTGAACAATGATAATAATAATAATAATAGCAGTAGAGTAGTAGTAGTAGTAGTAGTAGTAGTAGTAGTAGTAGTAGTAGTAGTAGTAGTAGTAATAATAATGATATTAATACTACTACTACTAATAATAATAATTGTAGATAACAAAAGGCCGAAACACAAAGGCAATCTTCCTGTTGACGAGGTTATATGCTTTGTAAGATGCATAAAAATTTCAGAGAAAACCTACTTTTTCGCACACGCGCATACACATTGATACAGAAATATACATGCATACATCCGCTGATGCAGTATATATACTAATATACTTGTACACTTTATATACACAGCGTGCTTTATAAATAAGAATGGTACATGGAACTATGTATATATATATATATAT
>NC_068984.1:113970977-113974436 GCF_001194135.2 Octopus bimaculoides | reverse complement strand
CACACACAAGTCATTATATCACTGTATCGACAAGACAAACAGTTGTAGTTGTATATCGTAGGTCACAGTGCACTTCCTCATAGCTTTTCGAATGATGCTATCCTCCTGGCTAGACGGGCAAGCCAACTCTTGGATAGAATAACAGTCCGTGGCAGGTTTACCCTTCAACAGTTGCGTGAAATTGAGCAAAGTGAAATGAAAGCTCGTTTTGCTCGGGCTGGAATTGAAACCCAGACGCACCACCGGTCCGGGAAATGAAGCTAATATTTTGCGATGATGAGAGAAACATCCTAACCACTAAGCCACGTGTCTAGTGGTTAGACTGTCGCTCGCTCATACGCACGCACACACACACACACACACACACACACACACACACACACGCGCGCTTGAATATGCCAGTAGGCTTTTATAGTATTTGATTATTTGCAAATATACTTTTATATACTGAGTATTTGGTTACCGTGTGACAAAACATTTAATGTAATATAACCAAACATTTATTACAATTAAGTAAATATACAAAGTGCCTTAACTAAACACCACGAGTCGTTGTAATCATCCATTCAAACATTTTTTGCCACTCACAGCCATATTAATTGTTTACATAAGCTTTCTCTCAGTAGTTTTATGCTAACCACAAAGCAAGGACTTCTTTTAACCTGAAAGAGAAAGGATAAAAGTTAAAACTGGTTGCAACATTTTCAATAACCTTACTTGCTGAACATCGTGGCAACATTATATCTATTTTGAGCCAATAGATATGTGTTAAACATGAAAATACATTCATTAACAAATTTAGTTCTAGTGATTTGAAATATTTCATGGCGGTCCTAAATTACTACATTTCAAAGTAGTAACTGAACTGTCTTAAGCACTGTCACAAGTCCTAGGACTCAAGGGCAGGTTACTCGGTTTCCATGGCGTATAAATGCCCGGAACGTCAGTCCGTCACGGGGTTACTCATTTACAGCTGACTTGACTATACCAAAGTGAAATGAAGTGTTTTGCTTAAGAGCACAACGATCGTCCAGTCTGGAAACTAAAACTACGATCTTGCGATCATGAGTACAACATCCTAACAACTAGATCACGCCCCTTCACAACATAACTGCAGAGTGTTATTAATTAGGTTTCCAGATTCTCAGTTGTGTCATTTCACTTATGTTGTTCATTGTATCTTTTTGTCGGATTGAGACGGTTGATGTCTTTCACTCGCGAAGTTTTCTCCCCATTTCTCAGAATGTGATAAAATCTAAACGGAAGGTGTAATCTGTAGCAACATAGTACAGCAATATATAACGAGGAGGTATATCTAAGCGATTGTCCGTTTTAACATCAGAAACTGACCTTTTGACACCCTTAGGAGGTTACTCTGTTGCATGCATTCAAATAGGTTTTCAGTTCTCGATATCCTCATACACCGCTTCCTACTGCAGCAAAACATGTATTTATTTATCTGTTTATTTACTTAAGCCCCTTGCTCCATATGGAACAAAGGATATCGTCGACTTTTCTCCACTATTTTCGACTCTATTTTCGGTTTATCTTTTCTGCTTCTCTCCAGTTGAAATCCCTGCTTTTTCAATTCTGCCTCAGTATTCCTCCTCATGCGTTTCCCTGGGTGAAGGCTTTTCTCTCCCACGTCTTGTTGCTTTTGAGTTGTGATCGATGCTTCTGTAACTTTGCTTATTTTTTTCTAGGTTGCGGGTGTTTGGTTCTACGCAAACCCGTTTACATCTTTGGGAAGAACAGGCCATATTGCTTTGATCTCTACTCTTTGACCTGTCAAATAAGTGAGGCCTTATCAGAAGCTTACGTTCCACTGGCAGAGATCTCAGGGTCATCGACACACACAAGCCACCACAACGCGACAAGGACTGGACCTTGTGATGGATCTGGCTTCTTGCTACCCACCTAATCTCGGAGGCTCTGAAAGGGTCATGCACACTGCCCAACTACACTTGAATAAGTTATGAAAACGGTCTCATTCAATTTATGAACATGAGTTAGAACATGAGGCTGCTAATTGGCAGAATCGGTATGCCAATTTCGGGCATTCGCTAACGATGTGCCATACCGTTTCATTCCTCTCACTTTCCGTACCACTCAACCAAGAGGGTTCTCTGAATTTGTATGATGTATTTTAAGGCTAAATAGTAATTCTGTTTAAGTTTGCGTAACGAGATATTTTGGCTGGATTATATTGTAATCAGTTTTACACTTCTTTCTATATTCTGTAACTGTTGCAATATACTTTTCTACTATAGGCACAAGTCCTGAAATTTTATCGACTCCGAAAGGATGAAAGGTAAAGTCCATCTCGGCAGAATTTGTATTCAGAACGTAAAGGCAGACAAAATATAGCTAAGCATTTCGCCCGGCGTGCTAACGATTCTGCCAGCTCGCCGCCTTTAACTGCCACAATATAGAAACATTTCTCATGGCACCAGCACACAATTTACAGACGCTTACATTTTTTTATATTCTCCGTGAAATCTCCACGGGTCCAGCTAGTATTCATGAAGATGCTGACAGACTTGTGACTTTGCAATTAATATCAGATCGTTACTGTGATTATTATGTTTACATTCTTTCATGTCTTCAATAAAGAAACGTTTAAAATCGTTACACCGAGTGGATATTTCAGATAGTTCAGACAAAGTAGTTTTTAATTTGTGGTTTGGCATATTTGTATGTATGTATGTATGTATGTATGTATGTATGTATGTATGTGTGGAAGCGCAATGGCCCAGTGTTTAAGGTAGCGGACTCGCGGTCGTAGGATCGCGGTTTCGATTCCCAGACCGAGCGTTGTGAGTGTTTATTGAGCGAAAACACCTAAAGTTCCACGAGGCTCCGGCAAGGGATGGTGGTGAATCCTGCTGTACTCTTTCACCACAACTTTCTCTCACTCTTTCTTCCTATTTCTGTTGTACCTGTATTTCAAAGGGTCAGCCTTGTCACACTCTGTGTCACGCGGAATCTCCCGAGAACTACTTTAAGTTACACGTGTCTGTGGAGTGCTCAGCCACTTGCACGTTAATTTCACGAGGAGGCTGTTCCGCTGATCGGATCAACTGGAACCCTCGTCATCGTAACCGACAGAGCCAAACATGTATGTATGTATGTATGTATGTATGTATGTATGTATGTATGTATGTATGTATGTATGTATGTATGTATGCATGCGTGCATGCATGTATGTATGTTTGTATGTATGTGTACATGCATTTATACTTACCTACATACATGCACACACAAACACATATATACAGATTGAGATATAAGTCACGAAGTTTTAATAAAAAATACTATCCACACTTGGCACGTGTTTCTAAATGTGCATACGTACTGAATTCCCCTCATGACTTTTGACCCACCCCTCTCGTCTGTTGTTGTTTTTTTCGTACATTCTCCCATATATATATATATATATATATATATATATATATGCGT
>NC_068984.1:113966332-113970967 GCF_001194135.2 Octopus bimaculoides | reverse complement strand
ATATATATATATATATATATATATATATATATGCGTGTGTGTGTGTGTGTGTGTGTGTGTATGTGTGTGTGTGTTCGTGCGTGTATGTTTGTGTGTGTGAATATGTACGTGCGTTCGCGTGCGTGCACGTGTATGTGTGTGATAATAGGAATAGAATTCTACCTATAGGTTATAATTTTCAATGAAAATTACAGCCAATACTAATTTTTAATTCCGGCACTAGGCCAGCAATTTTAAGCGGGGGATATTAGCCTATACTACCGACCTGCATCCCACTTTACACCGAAAGGATGGAAAGCAAAGTTGACTTCGACGATTTTGAACTGAGAGTATAAAGAGCCGCAAGAAATGCCGTACGGCTTTTTCCTCGATGCTCTAATAGTTTTGCCAACTCTCTGCTTCCTCGCTTCTTATAATGAATAAATGTTATTACGTGTCTTACAATTTTCTTCTCTAGATTTTATGTCACCTCGAAGTAAGTAATTCATTATGTATTATACTTATCCACGGACTTTTCTTTTTAAAGTTTTATTGCTTTCGCTTCTATATACTTCCAAGAAGAAATCCTTCGTTATTGTAATTGATAACAAATGGGAAATGTTCAAATTTTCCATATAGCATTCTGGATAGACTTTTTAAAATCTCAACAATGGCATTAAAGAGTGATTGCATTGTAAAATCATCGAGACCATTGTTTTCAATGATTTTTCAAAATTGGTAACTAAAACCACCAAAATTTATTTTGAAAATCCAATTTTTCATATCGTAATAATGGAGCAACAATGAAATCGTGACATTAATACATTTTTATGAAGTAAAACTGTTTGTAATCATGACATATATTGCCGAGAGCTTCTACTCCATGTCTCCTGGCCAATATTGCATTCAATTGATTTTATGCGGTGATACAAGGCTATTGAAACGAAACTAGTATAATACTGACACATTAGAAGTTATTTTATTGGTATTAGATGGCCGTTTTCTAACACAGAACTTCGAAGAACAATACGAAAGACAATAATGTCAGGGTTTGATTTTATAATTCCTGCCCCAATCCAAATTTGAACAACCATATCTTTGAGTAATTTATTATGTAGTGATATACATAACTAGAGTCTTACTGGTCATATTACAAGTGTCTTGGGCATAAACGCGCGCGCGCGCGCACACATTTATATAAGTACGTGGCTTGGTGAGTTGCAGTCATAATCGTAAGATTCTGGTTTCGATTACTGGTATTAACGATGTGTTGTGTTTTTGAGGAAAACACTTCATTTCACGTTGCTCCGGTCCACTCAGCTGGCAAAAATGTGGAATCCTGTAATAAACTCGTATCTATCTCTTCTCCTGTCAAAGAATGTTCCTCAGCGTTCGCCACGTTACCCCGCCTGGCTTAGCAGCCCTCACTATTTGTTTCACTGTCCTGTTTTTGTTACCAACTTTGACCCTCCGCAAAATCCCAAATTTTATTTTGGTTTGCGGGAGCAACTGTTTTCTCGAAGGCACATATTGTCGTGAATTGCTCGAAATGTGGAGTAGATAAACAACCGACAACTGATGAAGGGTCACTCTTTATGTTACTTGTCTTGTTTTCCATTTGTTTCTCTCGTTCTTCGTAAAAATGTTTGTCTTCGTATTTCATGTTGTTTTTCGTATTTCGGATTTCATGTTTTCGTTTTTCATGTTGTTTACGTTTTGTGACGTCCTGTACCAAAATACGCATATATATACATATATATGTCAGTATGTACATATATTTATGTATATATATGCCTATATATATATATATTTATTTATATTATTATATGATTGAACATCACACATCCATTTCCAAGTATATATATATATATAGCAAGAGATAGACAAAAAGATAAAGAGAGAGAGAGAGAGAGAGAGAGAGGAAAGAGAGGAGAGAGAGAGAGAGAGAAAATCTCACCAGTCTTAACATTTAATAACTACGTATCTAAATATTCTCATGGTAAACTGCACGCTACGGCATATTCTCAACTTCCATAACCTCAGATGTAAACATAGTTTAGCGCCTTGCTTCCTACACTAACTCATTGAACCTATATTTACATAGAGAACGCAACAACGAGCAGCAGTAACAACTATTGGAAATGGAAATATAATAGACTGGCACCGGAATCTGGAAGGACAACAGAATTTGTTTTGCTAAAAGGAAATTCCTGCACAAAAGTATTCTTGAGTTCATATGAATTTATATGAATTAATAATTCTATTGTGCATTGTTATTCCGTCATTTATTCGCGGTTTTTTTTCTTTTCATGCAGTTTTGATAATGACACACGGTTTTCATGAATATAAATCAGAGACTGCGATATGTGGTCAGTATTAATGACAACATTAATACAACAGCTAGTCTTGAACTTGAGAATAATTAGCAATAATATTGTTGTAATTTACACTTCTCACGTTTAAAACAACGACAGAACGTGTCAATGGGGGATGTGTGCGACGTGGGTAATCGACATATTAAAAATAACAAACGAATAAACTTTCAAACTACGCCTGAGGGGGCGGGGAGAGGCTGTAGTCAATTATATCGATTGGTACTTATTTTATCGACCTTGAAAATATGAAAGCAGAGTTGGTCTCGGTGCGATTTGAATTCAGAACGTAAAGAGCCGGGGAAAAAATGCCGGTAAGCCTTTTGTCCGATGTGTAAACTATTCTGCTAGCTCAGCACCTTAATAATAATAATGATAATGATAATAATAATAATAATAATAATAATGATAATGATAATAATAATAATAATAATAATAATAATAATAATAATAATAATAATAATAATAATAGTAATAATAACAATAACAATAATAATAATAGTAAAAATAACAATTTCAATAATAATAATAATAATAGTAAAAATAACAATTTCAATAATAATAATAATAATAATAATAATAATAATAATAATAATAATAACAACAAAAATGATAATAATAATAATAATAATAATAATAATAATAATAATAATAATAATCTAGAGGGATTACCAACAACTGTGAAAAGCTTTAGTGACTATTAACACGGAATTTTGTTAGGATAAGTGCGGCAAAGCAACATTTAAATGGGAAAAACTAATTTCTGTACAATCCATTGCGCTAGATGACAACATTATCATCAAAGAATTAGATCAAGATGGAGGGTATAAATATTTAGGAATAAATGAAGGGAAACGGATCCAACCGCCCATAAAGGAAACAATCAGGAAAGAATATTATAGGAGAGTAAGATTGATTATGAAAAGGGAACTGAATTCCCAGAACAGGATTCAAGTCATTAATTCACTTGCCGTCTCAGTGGCACAGTACAGTTATAATATAATTAATTGGAATATAAAAGAAGTCCAATAAATGGAAATCAAAACAAGATAACTAATGACGGCAAACAAGATGCATCATCCAAAAGTTGATATTCATGGAATCTACGTTCCCTGAAGAGAGGGTGTTAAAGGCCTAATCCAGGAAGAATTATCCTACAAGACCACCACAATAGGAGTCAATTCATGCATCCAGAATAACCACAACTGGGGAATAGAAGGGAATAGAATGCAGCATCGCCATTAAAGAGGCACTGAGGTATAAAAGAAAACTAAATTTAGGTGTAAACGATAATGCCAAAGCTGTAATACCGACAGTAACAGCAAAACACGACAAACATAAGGCTGAAAAAGAAGGCCTGAGAGAGCTTATGAACAAATTAGCAAGAGAAACCGCTCCATGGTCAGTATCCCAAATGAACAAGGGAAGCAGATGTGGATAAAGAACACATCAGTGGTTGCGCAGTTCAAGTCTAAAGGCAGAAACGGAAAGTTTTATAATGACAGCTCAGGATCGATCTCTATTCATAACAAACTACCAAACAAACGTTCTCCACAAGGATGCTGACCTAAGCTGTAGAATGTGATAATAGTATTGAAACCATCGACCACATTGTGGCTGGCTGCTCTAAACTCGCAACGACCGAATATAAAACCAGACATGACCGAATCGGGCAGTACCTACACTGGAACATTTGTCTTCTTTATAATATTCCACTTCTTAAAAACTTGTATGAACACTACCAGAAACCAGTTACAATGGGTCATAGAGTTCCTATTCTATGGAACTTTATCTTAAACACTGGCAGATAAATGTCAATATACCTTATATTATTATCAAAGGTTATCGGCAATATGCCTGCTATCTAATTAGATATGACAGTACCAGCTCAGAAACATTTAAATAATATTCCAGGAGAACCATGTCTCAGAAAAACCTAAAAGATTGTGCTGACAAGTACTGCCCTCATCCTTAGAAAAAACCCTATCAATTTAAATGTATGTGTTGTATTACATGAAGATATTTCGCTACTGCCCCTGTCACTTGCCTTCCCCAAGTTTTTCAGTCATACTGTAACATCTCTTACCCTTCACTCGCCCGAGGATGCTGGGTGTGCATCGGCAAGTGATTGTAACAAACATGCAGGTCAAAAGTAAATAATAAAACTACTAATAATAATTTATATATATATATTTATATATACATATATATATATGTATATGTATATGTATATGTATATGTATATATATATGTATATGTATATGTTTATATATATATATATATA
>NC_068984.1:113963583-113965654 GCF_001194135.2 Octopus bimaculoides | reverse complement strand
CAGAGACTTCCTCATTGGTTTGTATTATTATACGCATTATAAGGACGGCAAGATGGCAGGGTCGTTAGAACGTCGGAAGAAATGCTTAGCGGTATTTTTTTTTGCGGTTCTTTACGTTCTGAGTTCAAATGCTGCTGAAGTCAACTTTGCCTTTCATCCTTTCGGAGTCAATAAAATAAGTACTAGTTGAACACTGGGGCCAATGTAATCGACTTACCTTCTCCCCCGAAATTGTTGGCCTTGTGCTAAAATTTGAAACCAATATTTCTGGCGGTTCTTTACGCTATGAGTTCAAATGCCACCGAGGTCGCCCTCACTTTTCATTCTTTCGGTGTCGATAAAATAAGTAACAGTCAAGCACTGGACACGATGTAATCCACTTACTCCCCACCCACAGAATTTAGGGATTATAAATATATTCTCTTTGTCACGCAGAAGCAGTGTGTACTGTTTTAGTTCATTTAAAAAGAAACACGAAGGTGGTCTGAAAACTTTATAAGCTGACTATAAAGGAAGGGTGCTAGAATTGTGAAATGCTGCATGCATTATTTTTTTTTTCAGTTAAACTGACACCTGACTCTTTAAAGAAAACTTCAAAAGTATCTAGTAGCGACTTTTCTTCATAATCGGCAAAATTTGGCACCGTGATGTTACTTGCAGAAAAAAGGTTTAGCTCCAAAGGACATTCATGCCAACATAGTTGCTACATTAGAGGATGATGCTCCAGCTTTATCAACAATGCAAAAGCGAGCAGCTCTCATTTAGGAGGGGAAGGGAGAGTCCTGGAGATGACCCAAGATCTGGACGTCCTGCAAATGTCACCACCGAGAAAAACATTGATCGTGTTCACCACATGGTGATATATGGCAGGTGACTAACTGTAAATCAAAAAGCCCATACTATTAGCATATCCCGTGAGAGAGTTGAGAATATTCTGCTTAATGAACTTGGCGGGACGAAGGTTTCTTTCTGCTCGGTGGGTGCCGCGTCTTCTGATACCAGGCTCATCACGCCATGGGAAAATCTGACATTGTTTCAAGTAGATCCAGCTGGTTTTCTTGAGCGTTTCCTAAGCCAGAATGAGTGTTAGGTTCATCAGTTTGAACCAGAGACAAAGAGACAATTCATGCAGTGGAAAAGACCAAGGTCGTTTCATCTACAGGGAAGGTAATGGCCTCATTTTTTGAGATGTAAAAGACATTGTCTTTATTAACTATCTTTAAAAAGGCCATACTAACAATGGAGAGTACTATGTCAGCTTGCTGAGGCAATTACAAAAGACTGTCAAGACCAAACACCCAGGAAAACTAACGAATGGGGTTTTGTTTCATCAGGACAAAGCTCCAGCACACAAGTCGTTCGTTTCAGTGGCTGATGTGCATGAGATGGCTTTGAACTCTTTGATCACTGTCCCTATTCTTCAGATTTGGTCCCATCAGACTATCATCTGCTCCTCAACATGAAAAAATATGCAGCTGGGGACTTGTGTTGCAGATATGATGACGTCATATCTGTTGTTGACGTCTTTTTTGAGTCACAGGATGAAAACACTGCAACACCGATAGAAGAAGTGTGTGGACCGCAGGCGCGGATGGGGTAACTATGTTGAAAAACAAACTTCATTTGGTCACAATCCATGAGAGTATCTCACTCAGTCTATGAACGTTTCAGCCGACTTTCTTAGTCCTCTAATATAAAAAAAACCTAACATGTGGGAATTAAAAAATAATTAGAATGATGTTCTGTCAATATTTTTAATTCCCCAATAACGGTTGCCAAATGGAATAATTTTAATGTATGGAATTATTGGAATACTGGAATAACTCTGCAGCAGCCTGGTGATAATATTTTTGTTAGATTACACGAGAGACAATACAACATATCGGATATTCGATATTATATTTCATATTGCTGAGTGTTCCTGCTTGCATCATCATCATCATCATCATCATCATCATCATCACCATCACCGTTGTCATTGTCATCAAATCTATCTATCTATCTATCTATCTATCTATCTATCTATCTATCTATCTATCTATCCATCCATCCATCTACCCACCCACCCACC
>NC_068984.1:113962161-113963573 GCF_001194135.2 Octopus bimaculoides | reverse complement strand
CCGTCCACCCGTCCTTCCATTCATTCTTCCGTCCGTCCGTTCTTCTGTGTGACTGAGTCTGTCTGTCTGTCTTCTATGAATCTATGGGGAACAGCTTTTCTCTTATACGTTTCATAAAAGACGCGATTATGCTCCAGTTTTGTATTTTTTTAATATCATTTTATTACAGAATTTTCATAATTTTGTACCAGTTTCTTGCTGTCAGTTTGGATCGATACAGTTCCAAAATCTATATTGACTATTTCTAGACATTTTCAAAAACTGAAGTAGGTTTGGCGTCAGCGTGGCTCCTGATATACTGGTCACATCTTTATAGCTTTTTGCACCAAAGATTTTCTGACCGTTGGGCTTCCACCACAGCAGTCATATATTTTGTTGTGATAAAATTTTTGCAGGTCTTTCCGCATAAATTTTTTGACCACAAAAAAGACATGTATATATAAATATATAATAATAATAATAATAATAATAATAATAATAATAATAATAATAATAATAATAATGATAATAATAATAATAATAATAATAATAATAATAATAATAATAATGATAATACATACATACATACATACATACATACATACATAACACAAATACGAACTCATTTGTATAAACTTCTATGCAACAAACTTAAAACATGAACATAAATGAACAATCGAAAGGGTAACACACGAAAAACGAAGTTTGCCAAATAGGGTATTAGGGTGGTGCTTTAATGGAGAGAGAATGTACCTTAATATTTCGAACGTTTGTCTTTCATCAGAAGAAGGAAAGAAATATAGGGGCGAGTATAAGAAAAAGTGAATGAAAAAATCGAATCTATTTATACATCATATACGTATTTCAAGAAGTATTTAGAATATTTAACAGCCTATTCTTCAAGAAGACGAATATTTTCAAATGTTGAATATTTCATATGATAGTGGATCATTCGTAGGTCTCGAGATCAGCATTCAGTGTTTCAACTATCTGAATTCCCCAAAACTCTTGGAACTAACGTTCAAGTGGCTGAGTATTCCACAAACACGTGTATTCTTAATGTTATTCTTCGCTCGAAGCTGCGTGAGATATTGTGGCAAGGGTTGTACTTTAAATCAAAAATAAAATACACAGCAAAAAAGGGAGAAGAATCAATACTAATATTGAAGTGGTATTTTATTTTTCAATCACGAAAGGATGAAAAGTGCCTCAGCGAAATTCGAATTCAGAGTCTAAAAATCCAGAATGACGTGTTTGTGGAATACTCAGCCACTTGAACGTTAGTTCCAAGAGTTTTGGGGAATTCAGATAGTTGAAACACTGAATCCTACGTTCCAGCGAGTTTTCCACTTCGCTCCGTCCAATGTTTAAAATACTCAACCATAGAATATGTAACTACAGAAACGTACATGCATACTTTATACAGTATATAT
>NC_068984.1:113958240-113958878 GCF_001194135.2 Octopus bimaculoides | reverse complement strand
CACACCAGCATCGGTTGTCAAGCGATGTTGGGGAGACAAACACAGACACACAAACATATACACCCACACATATATATATACATATATACGACGGGCTTCTTTCAGTTTCCGTCTACGAAATCCACTCACAAGGCTTTGGTTGGCCCGAGGCTATAGTAGAAGACATTTGCCAAAGGTGCCATGCAATGGGAATGAACCCGGAACCATGTGGTTGGTAGCGCATTAAGTTTAACGTTCTAGCTTACTTCTGCTGTTTACAGCAGTGTTTGGAAGGAAGATGTATACCGTGTGATCGTCGCATTGATCATGATAGAGAAAGTTGTCATGGCGATACCTGCTCAGAGGCCTACGCAAAGTTGCAGAAAGTGTATGGAGAGGTGCATATGAGCCGCACACAAGTGTACGAATAGTTCAGACGTTTCCAAGATGGCCAAAAAAATGTCGATATTGACGAACGTTCTGGGAGACCTGCAGCCAGCAGAACTGAGAAAGACATCGCAGATGTGCGTGTAGGTGTGAGGGGAAACTTTCCTTTCAAGCACTGCCGTAAAAAGTCGAAGTGAGCTAGAAGGTTGAAACTTTATGCGCATGTACAGCAGAGTTGAAGGTCATTCTGTGCCAAGCGGCTTCACTCTGGG
>NC_068984.1:113954825-113958230 GCF_001194135.2 Octopus bimaculoides | reverse complement strand
CACACACATCTATATATATATAAACAATATATGAGTATATGCATATATATGTACATGTATGTATATACGTTCATCCACATGTACATATAGATACATAACTGGGTACATGACGTGGCAAAAGAACAAGGACAAAAATGGTAAACAAGGTGCAACAAACAAGCAGGCCACATATATATACATACACGCATATATGGGTACAGGACGTTACCAGCAGTGCAAATAACATGAAATACGTAAACAAACGAGGGAAAAACGAGTAAACGAGTGAAATACATGAACAAAGAGAAGAAATGGAAAACACAGAGTAAACGCAGGGGAAATACCCTTCATCACAATACACAGACCAACACGTGTTACTCTTCGTGCAGCTACTTCGATCTCAGGGTGAATGGGGAATCCATTAAACTCGTGAAGCATATATAAGTTGGATAAAACAATTCAAAGAGACTGGTAATACTTATGTTATTATGAAAATCCAACAGAATGATTACTGTAAAATTACGCTGGAGAGCGAAAAGTCAAACGTTTCGGACACAAGCTTTCCTCAAGACCTCTTCAGCTATCAACATTTCCCTTTGGAAAGACTGTCCGAAGTGTTGGATTTTCCACTCCCTACGGCAATTTCCATGAATTCTAATCGTCGAGTTTTCTAAATTTAAAAATTGGATCTCGATCGCGAAACAACAGCCCAAGAATCTAAAAATGCCTGGAAAGATCATAGTCACTGCCACTTCCTCTCAGAAGAAATTATACATGAAATTATATTATGTCAATAGAGGCGTAATATTGATAGTTGTAAAAGGGCAGACTAAGATATTAATTAGAAAGTTGTGCTGTGAGATGCACAAGAGCCTGCAATTATCGTTTTGAAGTGCTACGAAAACTTGATAATATCAAAGGAATTGAATGAAAGGAAGCTGGTGCATGATCCTAAAATTACATAATAATTATTGATGTTTCTCTTTCACTAGTCAATCATAAACACGTTATGGAATAATATTCCAACAAATGAGCTATCGAACAAAAGAATGAAAGAATTAAGAAAACAGCGAATCAACGTCTGAGTGGACACTTGTGTAATGCATTTACAAATTTGATCTTTAACCTCTCCAGAACGAACTACTCCGAGTTAATTACGAGTAGAATATTTTTAATCGAATACTATTATTATAGCAAACTGGTTTGTAAATCGCAATAAAAATAAACACCATCAAAATACAAAAACGACAAAAGAAAACATTAAGAAAAACGAATACATTGAGTGTAGAAATGTTAAATTTGTGATTAGCTAATCGATTAAATCTCTTTTGGCTCCTATTCCTTCTCGTTGACACTTCATACCATCTATCTCTAAATCTTATTCTCTTGAACACGCCATAAGAAAAGAAACAATCTTTTTCTGTCTGATGACATGACAAAATCTACAGTTAGTGAAATTTACTTCTAATTACAAAAGAAAAAGTGTAAATTCTTCATAGTTGTTCGAGAATGAGTTTATAGTACGTTTGAATGCAGTTGAGCTTGCATGTAATTCTTCATGTATCCCAGAATTCCCTCTTTCAGACATTAATTTTCTTTCTTCTCCTCTCCTTGTTTTCCTCTCTTTTTCTGTCTTTATTTTTGTAGGCATAAATGCATGTGTGTATGCGCGTTTATGTGTGTGTATGAGTATATGTATGCACACCGCCACTCGAAAATTGTGACTATGTAGATCATCATGTATACGTGAATACATATTCACACACTGTTACACACTATTATACTCGTATATACGATCAAATTCAACACAATCCTGTAGTATTAATGATTATAGGAATGAAGTAAAAACTGCTCAACATTTACTAGATATAGTACTGATGGAGTATTTACAAGAATAATTATACATACCTATATACATACATGCACACACGTACACACACACACACACACTCGCACACACATGCACACCAAAGGAGTAGATGGGGATACCATCGATATTCCAACATCACACTGGTACCACAAGCATTGCAATGAACAGTTGCCTGACCAATTATTTGTCACTGTCATGAAGTAAAGGCCGATTAAGCAATCTTTACTCCAATAGTGTTAATGAAACGTCTTGCCGTTTTACAGGTAGCATCAGTTGTTTCCCCTGTTACTGGTCCAAAGAAATATGTATCTAGCAGTGATATGTACTTGTATCGCGTACTATCCTCGGTCGCAGTATTCGATTATTAGATCATAGCCAACAAAATTTTGTTCTCAGAAAAAATTAACGGCGGTGTCACCGACCAATGAGCAGCCCAAGATTGTACGCACCACCGGCAACCACGAACTGGTGTTCGCTACTGTTGCAGTTCAGTTCGCTGATATATCCTCGGGCGCGTGGGGCCATTTGATGTCTGTGTGTCGGTGAGATCCCACGGCACTAAAATAGCACGACGGCGGATGATGTCCTTACGAGCCAATCTTTTGATCGCAATGATGTTTTATTTTTTTGTTGGCACATGTCTCAGCCCACACGAAGAGTCTCGACAGTCCAGAAAACTCTGTCTGGGATAGCGGGAGGCAAATTGAACTAGACATCATGTCGTGCTTTAGCTATTGGCAATTGTGCAATACCTGCACAAATTTGTACTTATGCAAGCATTAATAACGTACGTATTAAGATAGCTTTCCAATTCTAATATCATTACATCTTTTCGATGTCAACATAGTCTCGACATAAAAATGCGATTTACATTCCTCCAAAACAAGACCTGTACAGTCTAAGTCTGGTACTGAAAATGTTCCTTTCAACCAATGCTGCTAAGATCAGCAAGAAATGAACAAAATATTTTTTTCCATGGAAGCTCTTCACGGCAGAGTGAAATTATCTCAAGAGAGTGTTTTTGCCGTGGGTACAATTATTCACCGAAATACCACCGTTTTGGACAGGGAAACTGAAAGAAAACGTTCAAATGATTCACAATTAAATAGTTTAATATTAAATTGGATGGAAATAAGGAGGACTTTTTAGATAACAGAAAATTTATACAGTATATGTTGACAATATAAAAAATAAACAGCACCAAAAAATGAGATTATTCTATAAAACTCGGTTGCTGCAACTTTAAGTACGATAAATATATTCACAAATACATATACGAGAGAGTATCTATGTATTATGTATTATAAATTATTTTTGTTATAATGTGTGCGTTATATAATATATTAATATTTTATATAATATATATGACTATATTATATATATTACGTATATTATATAACATATTAATATGAATATTTTAATGTACATGTATATACTATTGTGTATATAATGTATATATATATATATATATATACATATATAATTACATATGTATATATTATAGTGTATATAACACACACACACACACACACACATATATATATATATATATATAC
>NC_068984.1:113953638-113954664 GCF_001194135.2 Octopus bimaculoides | reverse complement strand
CACAAGACAATTGGCTATTTAAATATGGGAAAAAGCACGGACAAAATCATGAGTGTGTAAACTGGGAATGCATACAATGAGCTTCTCTGCCCTAGGTGTACGGAAAACACTCGGCGAGCAATGGAAGAAAATTTGAAAAAAGAAGAAAAAAAAACAACATAATAATAATATCCTTTCTACTATAAACACAAGGTCTGAAATTTTCGGGTTGGGGACTAGTCGATTACATCGACCCCAGTGTTTCACAGGTACTTAATTTATCGACTCCGAAAGGATGAAAAACAAAGTCGACCTCGACTGAATATGAACTCGCCACCTTAATGATGATGGTGATAATAATAATAATAATAATAATAATAATAATAATAATAATAATAATAAAAACAAACTGACGCAATACAATAGTGACAAGCGTTTACACTCCCTTAAAAACGACAAGAAAAAAATGAACGTACAATCATACGATGCCGCACGCAGCCAGCAACACGAAGTGTAGCAGGTGATGTAGGAGAAATTTGTTTGAAACTACCAAATGTTGAATAATAATAATAATAATAATAATAATAATAATAATGATGATGATGATGATTTCTTTTATTTGCCACCAAATGCGCATAAAAAGCTGCGGGGAAACTGTACGTTTATAAAAAAAAACAACAAAAAACTATTGAATTATTGAAAACATGTAATTAAGTACACATACGATTTAAATGAAATAAGATATAAAAATGCATGAAAATGCGATAGCACGTCGGTACAAATTATCGTTGTATTTACGTACCGTATACAACGGAATCATTCAGTTGAAAGAGTAAAAAAAAATTTAAAAAATTACGTGCATGGAGGAAAAAAAAATCGAATCAAAAATACTAAATATGGATGCGGTTAAACAAAAATTATTATATTCTAACAATACGTATTCTTGCAAGCATGCACGCGATTAAAATATAAGCAAAATATATTGAAATACATAAATATATATATTCGTGTAAACGCGATACAATAATATATGCATACATACAGACC
>NC_068984.1:113952054-113953017 GCF_001194135.2 Octopus bimaculoides | reverse complement strand
ACACACACACACACACACACACACACACACACACACACACATATATATATAATGTATGTATGTATGTATGTATGTGTGTGAGGGCGCATGATTTACCGTACTCATGATTCAGCGAATCGCGATTTCGATTTCCAGACCGGAAGGTGCGTTGTGTTTTTGAACAAAACGCTTCATCTCACGTTACTATATATGTATAAAATAAATGAGAGACACAAAGGAATTCCTGAAGTAAATCCAGTGGCACTTATATACATATTGTTGGTGATATCAGGTAGCTGAATATAGTGAACATGCTTTAAATGGATGGGATATTTCGAGTACTGAATGTAAATAGATACAAAATGGAATATGTCTAACGGTATGCAACAAAGCCAATGTTTGAAGCCAGTTTGCTCGAATCGATCGTTTAATCCAGCTTATAATGGCCTATTAAGAGCATGTTTGCAGGAAGTAGAAGGTTCAACTTTTCAGTCCTGTCCAGAAGAACAGAATGATTAGGTTTTCGTTAGCCACGGCAGATAATGGAGCTTTGATCGAGATCGAATACTGAATGCATGAGAACTTGTCTCTCTCAAAACTGAATGTATTTTGACAAAGCAGTTGCAAATTTCCTTTTGTGTGTGTGTGTGTGTGTGCGCGTGCGCTCGTGCACGCGAATGATACAATATAAGGACATGCTGAAAAGTTCCTTGCTTTGGGTAAAAAAAAAATACCGGAGAATCAGTTCATTATAATTCTATTCAACACATTTCCCTCTCTGGCTCACCCACTTATTGCAGCGGTCTTTCAGTTTTTCATAGCCCCGTAAAAGGACTCGGAAGGTTGGGCCTCCAACTAGGTCTCCGTGATACTCTTAAAACCAAGGACTTTCAGCACCCACTTTTATAAGCGATTAAGATTTGCGTAGATTAACAAGCACAACACAAGACACGTAAAAAATGGAGAGTATCACATACAGAAATT
>NC_068984.1:113948398-113948833 GCF_001194135.2 Octopus bimaculoides | reverse complement strand
CACACACACACATATATATACATGTATGAATGTATATACACACACACACACACACACACACACACACACACACACACACACAAAGTAGGTAGGTAAGTAGGATAAAATTCCGGCTGTTTCCTCTTGCTTATTCCATTATTACAATCCAGTATGCAATCTCTAATGTTGCTGTATCGGTGCAAAAAATATATTTAAGCAGAAAATTTTGGATATATTATTTGCAGAGTTATATTATTGTATAACAAAACAGGAAGTTGGAAAATTTATTCACCGTTGCACAGGCTTCACTTGTTAACAGGAATTACAGAGTTTTACTTTAGATAGAAAACTGAAGAATTTACTATAAGAAATTCTTCAGACAGAGAGATTAAATAAAACAAATTTTACATTTGGTTGATGCAACTATATTTAGTTAGTAAACAGGAGCAGTATATA
>NC_068984.1:113948040-113948388 GCF_001194135.2 Octopus bimaculoides | reverse complement strand
GAAACTATAACAGCCTATGCCTCTCTGAAGTTAGAATTTAATTACCGCCACCTGCTAAGCCTAATTAATATATCTGTTTATAGCTTTCTAATCATCCATACTCTATCTCATATCGCAAAGTATTTCCATCTCACAAACGTTTTGTCAGTCATTTTTACATACAGTCTCAAACCTCTGTAATTTCTTTACTGTCAACGATTTTCGGTGAAATTTGTAGCTCAAAATAAACTCCATCGAACCCATTAGTCTTGGAGGATTTAACATTGTACCAAGTGCTCCATTCTTAAAAGAAGAAAAAAAATATCACGCATTTGTTTACAAGCGTTGGATAACTAAATATAAAAATAG
>NC_068984.1:113945448-113947113 GCF_001194135.2 Octopus bimaculoides | reverse complement strand
TATATATACATATATATATACGACGGGATTCTTTCAGTTTCCGTCTACCAAATCCACTCACAAGGCTTTGGTCGGCCCGAGGCTATAGTAGAAGACACTTGCCTAAGGTGTCACGCAGTGGGACTGAACCCGGAACCGTGAGGTTGGTAAGCAAGCTACCAACCACACAGCCACTCCTGCAATTCTTTACTGGTTTCAGCTAAATGCTGGAGCCATGCTGGAGTACCGTCTTTTAGTGTGTTTGAGTCTCCTTTCTGTACAGCTTTTGATAAAGAAATGAGTTGGACGAAGCCGCTCTTCTTTGTGCATCCTGTCGCGATGTGGTTCACCTGTGATTTCAGATTGAAATTTATCCACATGCTCTTTCAGGGTTTCCACACTTACACCTTAAAAACCTCCGTAGTTATTTGACAGGATGTTAATCAGTTGTGGCCCCGTTGAAACCCAAACTGCTGCAGTACTGGGTCCTTATTCAAAACGAAGAAGTCGGGATCTTTAGAATGATACAGTGCCGTCCATTTCGGTGGTTGGTATAGCTTTTAATTCCAAAGTTTGGAGCTAGACCTTCCAGGATCTTCGATATGTATATCATTGCATATCTTTCTCGTCTTCATTCCAAGGAGTAGAGCTTCAGTTCTTTTAGCCTCTCTCCGTGGCTCATCTGTTTCTTCAAGTCAGTCTGTTTTGTGTAGTGATGCTGGATTGCCCCAGGTTCTTCCGCCAGTTTGACGCTCTGCGGCGGCCATAATCAGGGCAGTAATCCAGACGACTGAGAACAACAGTTTTCCATAGGAATAGCAAGGTACACTTATTTCTGATTCTGAATGATCTAAGAATCCATCTAGCTATTCGCCTGTACAACTTTGCCGTCTTGGTAATATGAACATGCGGATTCCCGGATCACGCGCTGATTCGAACTCTGAGATTGCACTGCCCTTTGGTGTTATGTATTCCTATCGTTGTCTGTTTGTGGGCCAATAGTGAAGTGCCTGAAATTTATCAGCTTGAACTGCATGTTATTTTCATCAGCACATGTGTATATTGTATACAAGTCCTTTTGTGGTTTTACTATGTCATCAGGGTCCTTGACTGCCAGCAATACTTCGGTATTATCAGCGTAGCTGGTGGGTGTGTCTGAGTATACGACTAAGGGCATGTTTGGGAGAGTCACCTCAAACAGTAATGGTCTCAGTACAGTTCCTTGAAGAACTCCACTGCGGATTGATTTCTCCTCAGAGAGAGCACCATTGGCTGTAACTGACTAGCTTCTGTATTTCAAAAAGTTGTGCTGCCACTCTACCTGCTTTCCAGTAATACGAAGGGCACGAAGTTTGTGACATATCACATTCACATTCGAGAGATTTAGCTGCTGTTTCAGCACCCAGCCGTAACGTCGTGGTAGCTGTGTGACGCTGCTCATCCCTGGACGGAAACTATGTTGTGTGTTTATGAACATGTTATTCCAGTCTCCTGACAATGCGTTCCCTAACCTTGCTAACATGTGAAGTCAGAGAGATAGGCCTGCAATTTTTAGCATCATCTCTGCTTCCTCCTTTATGGACGGGGCATATAAGTGGCTCTTTTAGCAGTTTGTGAAGTTTGTCACTTTCAAGAAAACTCTGAAATATGTATCTGCAGCGGTTTTGCAAGAGCTTTCTTGCATGC
>NC_068984.1:113940795-113944108 GCF_001194135.2 Octopus bimaculoides | reverse complement strand
ATATATGCATATGTATATATGTATATATATGTCTATCTATCTATCTATCTATCTATCTATCTATCTATCTATCTATCTATCTATCTATCTATCTATCTATCTCTCTCTCTCTCTATATATATATATACATACACACTTCTTCAAATGTTGCGCTTATGTCCAATAAATTGTATACGTACATGTATGTGATTTTATGATTGTCTACTCATATAGACATATAGATGGTATTACGGTTACTATTAATATTTTTGTTCTTTGTTATTTGTATACATACATATCTATATTTCTTCCTTCTCCCATGGCAAAATTGAGTCTTATTTTTATATTTACTTATATATTTTTTCATACATATATCTGTATTTTTGTCGTATCAAAAAGATACATGTAACTATTATATCCTTCGTTCATATTTGGCGTGTGTTGATGTATGCAAGTAAATGTGTATATGTATGATCTTGTGGGTGTATATATGAGTGTGTGATTGTGTATATGTATTTGTATGTATATATAAATATAAGTATATACGAATATTTGTGTATATAGAAATGTGCGTGTGTGAATGTGCGTGTATGTGTGTGCGCGTATATGTATGTACATGAGTCTATGTACAAGTATATATATGAGTGCGTGTATGTGCATGTCTTTATGTATATATATCTCAGTATGTATGTATGTGAATATATATATATATACATATATATATATATATATGTATGTGTTGTATGTATTAGTAGAGTTGTGTATGCATATATACATATACACCGGTATATATGAGTATGCTTGTATGTACTTATGTTTGTGAAGCTCTACATGAATAAACTTATTTATATCCTTCTAAATCTGTACATGTGCATGGTTCTTTTTATTCATATTCATATGTGTGCGTGTATATTTGTAATTCCTATTAACAAATGAAACATGTGTAATGGTGAATAACTACTACCTATAGATTTTCCAACTTCTGTTATCCCCCTCTCTCCCCCTCTCGCCGCCTCTTTCCTCTCTCTCTCTCCCTATATGCATATATATATATATATATATATATATATATATATATATATATATATATGCACACACAACAATAATATAAGATACAAAATGTCATAATAAAACATATACAAATATTCAAAAACAACAAATGCATGCATCCATTCTTTAGCCGCCTTAAAATTTACCCCAACACTTCGTAGATCGAATCAGAATGAAATTAAAGACAGTATTACGGAATTTTGCAGAAAATACGGCTTACAAAAGCATTAGTTGATTACGAAAACGAGGATGAACCACTGGTCAAAAACAAAAGCAATTATCTTCTACCTAAAGGTAGGAATAAAACGGTAAGTGACTTCCGCGACTATATCCTGAATTTCCCGAATACTTAACACAAGCGAAGAATTAACTCAAACCTCAACAATATAGAATGGAAAACAATCTAATTGAACTGCAGAACGACGAGGAGCTGACAATCAAAGAAGGAAGTGCTGTAGTCCTGATGGACACAGTGTACTACAAAAACCTAGTACTCTCAATGTTAGAAAACGATACTTTCTACCAAAAAGTTGCAAACTGTAAACAACAAAAAACAATGAAAAATTTTGTGCCCTAAATTCATCTACAAGGAAAAGGTCTGACAGAAAAGGAACTTTAAATGCAGACCTAGCATTTTCTATGGCCTACCTAAAATACATAAGTGCCAGATAATTAATGAAGCTTGCAAATAATCACCAGGCATATACATCAATATCCAAGCACCAGAAGATTTAAAGTTAAGACCCTTTATAGCTGGTCCAGCGTGTGAAACCCACCGCCTAAGCAACTTTCTAGAAATCTTACTGAGACCTCTTTTGAAACATATCAAAAATTTTATTAGAGACGATCTAGATATGCTAAACCACTTACCGAAAACAATTATTGAAGAGACAATCATGGTTTCCTTCGATATCGTTAATTTATACACCAATATCCCACACTACTATGGAATAGAAACAATAAAATTCTGGCTGGAAAATTATTCCCGAATAACTTCCGGAATGCACGAACCAGAATTTTATTATTGAAACTTTAAAATTTGTTCTCCAGAACAATTACTTTCTATTTGATGATACTCACTAACGACAAAAATGTGGAATTGTGATGGGAACAAAAGCATCCCCAGTTCTTGCGAACCTAATAAAGGGATATTTAGAACTAACCATATATGAAATATCACTGCAAAAATATGGATACCCATTTTACCTTTATACAAGAGAAAACTGGAAAAGATATCTGGACGACTGCTTTATCATTTGGAATGAGACCATTAATAAACTTTTCGAATTTAAATCATTAGTAAATAGTATAAATTCAAATATTCAGTTTACAATGGAGTACAGCAAAGAACAATTAGCATTCCTAGATATTTTGATAGAAAAAAGGCACCAACCAAATTGCAACCGATATTTATCATAAACTAACAGACTCAAAGCAATATCTTCTGTTTAGTTCATACCACCCGAAACGCATCAAAAGAAATACTCCTTTTAATTTAGCGAAAATGATTTGCATAATAGTTTCTGATGCAAATACTCGGGACCTTCGACTTAAAGACCTCAGAACAACAGTAGTCGAGAGACACTATCCACCCTCACTTATAGATGATGGAATTAAACGTGTCAAGAAGGTAAGCACCAAAACACTAAGGGGAACAAAATGAAATCCCACACCTCATCAAAAAATACTATCCTATATATCGACACACAACCCTAGAAACAACGAAGCAAACAACACCATTATTCAAAATCTACCAATGTTTACTAGGGATTCAAAGATGAACCACATTCTGCAAACACACAAATTCATCAAATGTAAAAAACAACCCAAATCACTAAAAATACTTCTGACAAATGCGAAGCTATACTCAACAACAAAGAAATCAATAATTAAAAAATGTGGACGTCTAAATTGTGGAACATGCCTCATCTTACTGGAAGGTTCGGAATTCCATTTCAAACATGGACAGAGATTCACAATTAAGACCAATTTATCTTGTGAATCGAAAAATTTAATTCATGTTGTAGACATAACTATATAAGCCATAAGGGACAGATCCGTTTCCCAAGGAATAGACAGATACCATTGAGTGAACACATAGAGAGCTGTGCAGGGAATATCCAACCAAACTTCATGGTTTTCCTCATCTACCAGTGCAAGGAAACAGTTTCTATATAAGAAAGTTTAAATAGAGAGAATATATTTATTGAAAAATACAAACCACTCCTGAATATGAATGCATAACCAATTTTGGTGTTTGTAAATATTTTAAACCATGAACTCA
>NC_068984.1:113939813-113940700 GCF_001194135.2 Octopus bimaculoides | reverse complement strand
ACGATTAAGATTTACGGAGATTAACAGGCACAACACAAGACACGTAAAAAATGGAGAGTATCACATACAGAAATTGAAATTGAATTGCGCATCTATCGAATACTGCTCACGGTGTGATAAAATGTAACTCGGATGATTGGCAAAGACTCATTACTAATACGATATCACAACAAGTCTACACTCGGACTGTTTTCTTGTTCCTGAAACTTCTACTTGAAACTATAACAGCCTATGCCTCTCTGAAGTTAGAATTTAATTACCACCATCTGCTAAGCCTAATTAATGTATCTGTTTCTAGCTTTCTAATCATCCATACTCTGTCTCATCTCGCAAAGTATTTCCCGTCTCACAAACATTTTTTCAGTCATTTTTACATACAGTCGCAAACCTCTGTAATTTCTTTACTGTCAACGATTTTCGGTGAAATTTGTAGCTCAAAATAAACTCCATCGAACCCATTAGTCTTGGAGGATTTAACATTGTACCAAGTGCTCCATTCTTAAAAGAAAAAAAAATATCACGCATCTGTTTACAAGCTTTGGATATATAAAAATAGCTGTAGGAAAAAGTAAGATCAAACAGATCAAGATAATAATAATAATGATAATAATAATAATAATAATAATAATAATAATAATAATAATAATAATAATAATAATAATAATAATAATAATAATTGGAATGAATTAAAAAAAGCAGATGAAACAAAGTCCTCTAAGCTAACATCACAAGTGCGACAAATTTAAATGAAACACCTACTTAAATTTATGAATTTTTTTAAATGGGGAAAAAAATTAAACGCTTCTTTTCATGACGGAAATAATTCAATAATGTTACTAAAAATTGTGATAAACTAATTTAAATATTTTAATTTTATTAGATATAAT
>NC_068984.1:113936792-113939283 GCF_001194135.2 Octopus bimaculoides | reverse complement strand
TCATTGAAATGAGGACGGCGGACGGCTGCTTTTTATGATATAGCTTCACCTAAATTGTGCACTCGAGCTGAAACCCTCGAGTTCAAGAAACCTCAAATTTTCCAGTTTCAATTAGCGCTGATTGACTAATTCAGTAAAAATTTAATCATATTGAAAATTTAATACCAATTTTTCTAGCATATATAACTGGAAGGTATTTCAGTTTCTTTGCGCTTAGCGGTATATCCTTTTCTTTTTTTTGTCGTTTCGTTTCAATTTTCACATTATATGCTGTATCATTCCAATTTGGAATCAAGATAGAAGATATTGGTGAATGTTTTTCAAGTGAGGCACTCGAACATAAAATAGTATGAAACATTTCTCGGGTATTGATTTTCATGAGCTAAAATTAAATCATCATTAATACCTTTTCTGTATTAACCATCACACCAATAAACCCTTGAATAAGAAATTATATTCGCTTGATTCGATCCCGTTAGATGTTATTTTGCTTGTTTTACCTTAGACGATAATTAGAGAAGTTCAGTGAAGTGGATTTGCAACATTTTCAAAATTTAGCTCACACAGTAAAACGTTAGGAAAAGGATTTGAAGCGAATTGGAGAGAAGATTAAATGTCATCGAAATATTTGCATAAAACTGAGGTATTACATTATGTTTACTTATTTTACTGGTTTGGATATTATTTTATTGGAAATAATTATTTTGGTGTTGCAGTTTTAATTTTAAATTTATCTAAAAGTTGATAATGTAATGAAGCAATTACAATTTATCAAGAAATTTTTCATTTTGTTTTATGAAAATTATCTTGTTTATTATGCAAATTTTCTTAAGGCAAACAAGACAGAATCAGTCATATATGATGTCTAAAATCATCCAAAGCAAAAATTGCTAATACAATACAAAAAATATCAACGGAATATTGTTTTTAACTTTCCAGCTTGGTTTATAAGTAACGAAATCTACTGCATTTTTCCAGTCGATTAACCAGCATTTTAAGATCAAAGCATTTTAAGTAGAAATGTGATTTTTAAAACAATAAAATTTTCTACTGTAAATTGTCTAAAATATCGTTAGAAATCGCAATCAAATCTCCTTCAACTTACGGCCTTCCATCTTAAAAAAATAAGATTACATTAGATAATGTGGTTCTAGACACACTAGAAATATATAATCGAATGGTGAAGACGCTCACTTCGCAATTATTAGGTCGTAGGTTCAATCCCACTACATGACATGCAGGGTAAGTATCTTTACAATACCACTGGCTCGTCTCAGACCTTGAGAGTAGAATCGGGAGGACGGGATCTGCATGGAAGCTTCTCAGAAGGATTATTGTAATTTTAACTGAAAACTCAAAAATCAAGCCTTGTCACATGCTATTACACACTGTTGGCTGTGTGGTAAAAAGTTTGCTTGCCAACCACATGGTTCCGGGTTTAGTGCCATTGCGTGGCACCTTCGGGAAATATTTTGACCTATAGCTTCGGGCCGATCAAAGCTTTGTAAGTAAATTTATTTGACGGAAAACTAAAGGAAGCCCTACCAGTTAAACACTGGGGTCAATGTAATCAACTAGCCCCCTCCCACCAAATTTCAGAAGTGTTCAAAAAGCAGAAAGAAGGATTAAAACTCAGAATGTATCATGGTATCCACTCCGTACCATTTAATATGCCACAACAAATACTACCGGAATCATGTTATAGCAACTACAGGTATAATTTATCGATGAATCTGGCACGTTTTCATTTAGCAGGCGTTTATGTTATTTGTATTTATTTATTCATTCATTCACTCATTTTATATCTGCACATTATTTGTCATAAATTCTACCATTTAATAACTTATTGTAGAGAATTCAAGTATTATATATTATTATATGTGTTATTGTTCAAGAAAAAACTGTATTATTTGTGTAATAACATGTAGCCTATCATAATAGCTATACAGAAGCGTGAATAGCAAAACACTGCCTGTTTCTGTAACATGATAATATACATACAGGATAACATAGAGGCTAGCACATTTAAATTATATACCACCATGATTAATGTTCGCCATAAATCGATCGTACAATGCTTCAAGAAATTTCCGATTTTTGAGCAATTGTATTTCACACGGTATATTTTCCAATATAGTATTATTTTACTCTCTCCGTTTAAGAATAGATCAAAACACTCAATCACTTCGAAACAATTTCTCTTTAGACTGAAAGCAATTGAATACGAAGCTCCTCTCTTTCTCTCTCTCACCCAGCCTCTTTTTCTTTTCTCACTCGCTTTCTTTGTTTCTTTCATTCTTCTCATTTCTTCTTTTGCTTTCATTCTCTACATTTCTTCATTCTTTTTGTCCTCGCCTTGTTTGCACATACATGAACACACACACTTACATTTGGAATCTCACACACACATTACACGCACATACTACACATACGTATATATGTATGTGTTTGTATATATGCATATATATATATATATATATATATATATATA
>NC_068984.1:113935652-113936334 GCF_001194135.2 Octopus bimaculoides | reverse complement strand
CGGCGGGGTGGGTTCGGGGGGAGAGAGCAGATGCACGATCCACGGAAGTGCTCTGGCAAGGGTGGTGTGGATAGTGGTGAGGGGATATCCACATAGGATGAAGTGGCGAGCCATGAGTTGAGACTGAGTCTCAAAGTCATGGTCGTTACTACAGAGCCTCCGTAGACGGAGAAATTTGGAATAGGGGATGGAAAGATTGGTGTGTTTAGGGCGGGAGGAGGAGAAGTTGTGGTACGAGTGTGAGTTTGTGTGTTTGTAGTGAATGGAAGTGGTGAGAGTGGAGTGATGAATGCTGACCGAAATGTCAAGAAAGGAGACAGAGGTGTCAGAGATAGTGCAAGAGAAGTGGAAGGCAGGATGGAAAGATTTGACAACAGAGAGGAAGGAGTCTAGATGTTCGTGGGAGAGTGAGGTCGCACCGATACAGTCGTCAATATAACGGCCATATGATTCGGGAGTGGGACCAGTGAAACTTGAGAATATTTGGGCCTCAACGTAGCCAACGAACAGATTCGCATAGTTAGGGCCCGTTCTCGTTCCCATGGCCACTCCCGAGAAATGCTGGTAGAAATCACCCGCGAACGAGAAGCAGTTGAGACGGCCAGACGAACGAGTGTGGAGGTGTCGGGTTGGGGGTTGGATCGAAGGTTAAGGAAATGTTGGAGTGCACGCAGCCCCTCGT
>NC_068984.1:113930314-113935458 GCF_001194135.2 Octopus bimaculoides | reverse complement strand
TATGTATGTATGTATGTATATATATATATATACGAACTTCCACACAGTTTCCATCTACAAAGTTCACTCAGGATGCATTGGTCGACTCAGGGTTATAGGAAAAGAGATTTGCTCAAGGTAGCACACACTGGGACTGAACCCGAAACCATGTAGTTGCAAAGTAAGATTGTAAACTACACAGCCTTAAGAGTATTGTAATTTAGTTGAAACATTTCAATACGTGAAATATAATAGAAGCATTAAACAATTTAAGTAAGCTAATACATTATTTGTTCTCTTGGTTTTCATTTATTGACCGCACTTTACATGTTTTGCCTATTTTCTCACCTGCATAGCTGAAAGGAATTTTCTAAAACATGTATATCAGTTGTGAATGACGTATTATGCTGAGATGTTTGTTATTAATGATAAATGCAGAAGAATAATGGAACAACAACTATCTGGTTGAAATTGAATCACTTAGCTTCTGGTGATGATCACAATGTAGTCACCATTAGAATGTACACGCATATAAGAGGGAGGCCTCTATGTGGTTATTGGACCGGCTAGAAATAACAAATACTCCTCAAATCATGTAATATGCTTTTTAGAACATATTGGAGAATGTGGTGCTAAATAGCGTATGAAAAAAGAGAAAAGAAAAAGTAAAGGAATAGGTGTTCAAATGTTCAAAGCTAGAACATCAAGGGACTGATATGTAAAGGCTGGCCTGTGACTAGATGACCACAATAAATAGCAACCTGAACAATGATATAAAAAGTACATTCTCTGACTATCACACAATACGCGTACGACAAACTTTTGAATGCTGTAGTATAGTGTCTGGCCCTTTATTAGGCAGAAGTATGTGGACTGCAAGGAGGATTATGTTGTAAAATAAACCTCATTTGGTCACATTCCTTGAGAGTATCTTGGTCAGCTTATAAACTTTTCAGCAAATCCTTGTATCCAGAAGAAGAGATTTGCGTTTCGGATTTAGTCGTTTGGCAACTTCCAAAATGACACAGATCTGCACTATTGACTTGGGACTAAATAACAGCAACAACAACAGCACCAGCGCCAACGGTAGGAACAGCATCAACAATTATTCAATTATCAGACGTCTGTGTGGTATTTCGACATGCTAAAAGCAACAGTCAAATTCCTACAAATGACATCCTACCGAATGGAAAAAAGAATACATTGGATAATTTAGTCCGGGAAACAGTATCTCAGAAAAGAAAATTTTGCGGTGGTGGTTACGGCTGGAATTTTCTTGATCACGCGTGTGCTCGACCAGGATGACCTGGGGTTTAAGAACAACAGCAATCGGAACATGCTGTCTCTTTAAGCTTGCATCTTAACCTTTAATTTTCCTTTAGAAGATAAATATTCTTTGAAACAACTAACCATATTTTCTAAAATGGTATTTCAAAGAAATATGCTAAGATAGTGATTATTTTTTTCTTTTTAGTAAATTAAGCTTGGACTGGTACCTTATTTGCAAAGAACGGTTTTTTCATACTGGAAAGACACAACAAAGAAAAATTCTGCTGAACGGAATGATGTGGGGAACAAACAAGTATAAAAAAGACAAAACAAAAAACTTACTGTTTTAAATACGATTTCATTTCAACTCTGCTTATGATTTTCCTTTATTTATGCAACTTTTTGATATCTAACGTTAATAACTTAACCGAAAAGGAATTTTCTTGTAGAATTTGCATGCTGAAATCAGCAATTTTAATCTTTTCTTTCATTCGCTCTTCCTTCCGACCTTGTTTTACATTCCTTCGACTTGCGTTTGTTGAATAATGTTTTCAATTTTGTTGTCTTCCTTTTTTTACATTTTTATATTTCATTTGAAATTGTCTTGTTTTGACATGTTCCACAGGGAATATATAGATCGTAACTGCTTTTGTAGAATTCTATTCTTTACTTTAAAACTTTATTTATTTATTTTCTTAGTTCAGATTTAAAGTTTAAATCTGAACTAAGAAAATAAATAAATAAAGTAAATGAATAAATTAAAGTCAAAAGAAAGCAGATAAATTAGGATATTATGTTTTGAAGAATAGAATAAAGCAGAATGGTATTGAATTTCGTTTTGATTAAGGAGCGAAGATGTCAATATCTTCAACTTGAACTGCTAAATGTCATCACTAAATATACGTGTGTAGTGGGTTATAAATTAAACTGCATTTATACAAGTGTGTGCATAAACTACATTTATATACACGTATCAAACTGCACTCATATATGTATGTACATATAAATACCTTTATTAACTTTCGTGTCGAGCTTTAAAATTTCAGTATTAGCAGAGCGGAAAGAAACGAGTACCTTCAGTAAAACAAAATAAAGATGTTTTTCCGACAATACATCCTGGTTAAGACTTACGTAACGCTGTTATTACTCGTTATCATAGCAACCATTAACAAGGCCAATAGTGATATCAATATAAAGTAATATCTTATTTGGTGATAAACAGCTGTAACGACACTTAAAATGAAAGACAAGCACGAATATGAAGCATCCATCACAAACCCAGGTATGTAAGAGAAAAAGGCTGACTCACTAAAATAAAGATCAGTCAAAAGTCATTGATTACTATTCTGTCAATAGTATTGCATAGTTTTTGCGACTTATCCATATCTGTCAACAACCCAGACCTTAAACCTTGTCCACTTAGCTCAAAACACCTTGTTGTTTAATTTCAGATTAGCCCTACTCAAGCAGATCTCAAATCAAAGTCGTTCCAATAATAACTATCCCTCATTTCCTTTTAGACTTAATACTATGTGTTCGGGATAAATTTGATAGTCTGCATGAAAGAAAATGAAAACATATTTCATTAAAATATGTGTTTTAAAAAATCTAAAAAGTATGAGCTAGATTATGACTGGGGGAGACAGCTTATTTAAAGCAACCTCCCTCAGCTTCCACCATGGCTTCAAGACAGATCCCTTACTGTGTCCCAGGGAAGATCTTCGAACACCTCCTTGGTCTTGGCCACCAGCCCTCCCTTTGTGTTGCAGGCAGAGCGGTAAGTATCTTTTTCAACCGAGCCCCACACAAAGTAATCCACGGGATTACAATCAGGGGGATTAGGAGACCCAAAATTAGGGTTGGTGAAGTCGTAGAAATTCTCCGACAACGACCGTTGACTTTTTCCAGAGGTAGGACAAGGAACCGAATCCTGCTTCCACACATATGGCCGTCCAGCAGCAACCGTTTGCAGCCATGGTTTGACCACAGCAGCTACTTACAGCCGCCTGAATTGAGCCTTAGGCTCTGTTCAAAGACCATCACAATTTGGGGATCTTGGGTTTCATGATGTTCATGTCACGTCTTAGAGCATTTATAGTGTTCACTGATCATTGAGCAGCAATCACGATGTCGGTATTTTATCGGCGCAAAACATCATGCTACAAGTAACTGGTTCTCAATATCTAGATACTTCCAGTCGTCCATGTCGGCTAACTTTTTCCCAACTTTAACTTTAATCTTTATGCTCTCCAACGCCGTTGACTGTTCACCAATACATCAAACTGAGACATAAAAATAATCAAATTTAGCCCGAACACTCTGTATATCTCGGAATGCACTATATAATGCTTTATCCTCTTTTTTCAAGAGGGCAGTGTCTAATTTGAGGGCGATTTGGTTGAATATTATGGCAGGTCGGGAGACTACGTGGAAGTCCAATTCTTGGTTAAATATATACTGCAAGGTATATATTTAACTTCACTTTTGTAAAACTACATTTTTAGCAGCTCAACAGACGATCCCTTCCACCATAGTCTGTAAGACTGATAGATGTCAAAATGGGCAAAGTGTGTACTTCGCTCATACGGTTTGTAGCTTTATGTAGCATCTCGTGTGCTTTTCTGTAGTATGTAAAGGAACATTCCCAAAAGGATGAGAGGCAAAGTCGATACCCCCGATATTTGAACTCCAAACGAAAAGATCATTTTGCCAGGCGTGCTTACGATTCTGCCAGATCACCACCTTTTGGTCATGTTTAATATTGAGTTCAAATTTTGGCAAACAAATTGACTGGAAGACAATGAACTAAGCGTAGCCAGAATCGAACCCCATATCAACACTTACATGGCTGCATGAGCAGCCGAGTGGGCCAAACGCTCACCCATCAATTTAAGCCAATTTTTACGTATATATATATACTTAAACTGTCTAATACTACATATATTTATAAACAAACCAGAAAGCTTTGTAAGTTACGGAGAGAAAGCGACTATGGAAGTTTATTACTAATAATATATATATTCTCCGATATAAAGCGACATTTATATATAAACAAATTGATTGGAAAACGATGAACTACGCTTAGCCAAAATCACATATCAACGCTTACATGGCTGCATGCGCAACCGAGTGGGCCAAACGCTCACCCATCAATTTCAACCAAATTGTACGTATATATATATATATACTTAAAGTGTCTAATACTACATATGGTATTTATAAGCAAATCAGAAGGCTTTGTAAGTTACGAAGAGAAAGCGACTATGGAAGTCTATTAGTACAACAATAACTATAATAATATATATATTCTCCGATTTAAAGCGACATTTATATATAAACAAATGAACTGAAAAATGATGAGCTAAGCTCAGCCTGAGAGCGTTTGGCCCAACTGAATGCGCATGTTGCTATGTAAGCGTTGATATATAGGTTCGAATCTAGCTAGGCTTAGTTCATAATTTTTTCAGTTAATTTGTTTATATATAAATGTCGCTTTAAATCGGAGAATATATTACTATGATATATTATTATAGTTATTATGTACACACACACACATATACATATACATTTATTTATATACATACATGCATACATATATATATATATATTTGTGTGTGTGTCAGTGTATGTGTATGTGTGTGCGTGTGTGTTACAATATACATCAAGAGAAAAATAATGGTTGAGTTCACGAATGCTTAATAGTTGTTACATAAATCAATAATGTTACAAAACGAACGATCCATCGAACTTAGAGATAATAATCTGAGACACCACACAAGATCGATAGAAGAAAATCTATTGGTGTCCATTTTAATTAGCATCCGAACAAGTAGTATTATTGTAACAAACGCATCTGGTTTCAATATTGAATAAAATAAACATCCTTAAAACCCAAT
>NC_068984.1:113927344-113928352 GCF_001194135.2 Octopus bimaculoides | reverse complement strand
TATATATATATATATATATATATATATATATCTTAGGTCTTGGTGAGGTATAAAAGTAAGGTAGGGTATTTCCAGAGAAACACACAGCCCGAGTTCCGGGCTATCAACACTATTGGATTCGAGACTAATACTGAAGTTCTTCAGATGTAGAAAATCCTGGTTTCGCGACGGTAAGACCGTTGTGTGGATGTAGCGAAAGGTTAAGTCTAATCCAAATAATAAGACAAAAGATTACTTTGACACATCTTTAATGATCAGTTACAATTGTTTCTGTATCAACTCTACTTGCAAAGTCAGTTTACGGAATATTCGAAATGAAAATTTACGTAATATTTGCGGTTTTAGACATTAGCGTGGCATTTCATCAGACCTGCATGAAAAGTGCGCTCTTAAATTGTGCGTCTTCCAGACATTGCTTCTTCTTTTTTTGCTTATATCGGGAGGAAACAAAAAGTAAATAAAAGTATGGTTAGGGAATGAAAATTTAATGTAGAGGAGGATGAAATGGAAGAACAATACGACATATGCAAAAGAAAGATACAAACATAAAAATAAAAATAGAAATGTCTGGATGATGCACTATGTAAGAGCGTACCTTTGATGAAAGTCTGATGAAGTGCCACTCTAGTGTTTAAAATAGTAAATATTACATAAATTTTCACTTCGAATATTGCGTAAACCGGCGTTGCAAGCCGAGTTGGCACAGAAAAAATTATAAACGACCATTAAAGATGTTTTAAAGTATTTCTTTATCTTATTGTTTGGATTATATATACTCTTTTACTCTTTTACTTGTTTCAATCATTTGACTGTGGCCATGCTGGAGCACCGCCTTTAGTCGAGCAACTCGACCCCAGGACTTATTCTTTGGAAGCCTAGTACTTATTCTATCGGTCTCTTTGGCCGAACCGCTAAGTTACGGGGACGTAAACGCACCAGCATCGGTTGTCAAGCGATGTTGGGGGGACAAATACAGACACACAAACATATACACACACATACATATAT
>NC_068984.1:113925159-113926876 GCF_001194135.2 Octopus bimaculoides | reverse complement strand
GTTATATGTGTAGGCAATTTAGACACAAACGTAAAAACGTACACATACATGCATATACACAGCATAATTTCGTTTATTTATATAACCTATACATACATGGCGCGAACATTTACAGCTAAGTGCTTTTGTTTTAAGCTACTTTACTATTACCCTGGCTTTGTTTTAGATTATTGTATTTATTGAACTAAAATTTATATTTTACAAAAAAACAATTTTATAATGCAATTTTTGATAACTTCCAAAACTATATGTTTTACTGATTTAGCCTAATTGTTTAAGGTTTTATTTTGACACCTATATAAAAGCAGAAACAAAACAAAACAAAAAAAAAACAAACTAGTCTTGAATCGATCAAGTATATAACTTCGGGATCAAGTGTCAAATGAACTAATGAAAATTAAAGTTAAGAATAAATTCTCAGGAAAAAGAAAAACATTATTTTCGGAAAGGAACAATACAACCGAGTTGAGAAATTTATTTTATCAAAATTCTAAAGACAATCAATGGCTGACTAAATCAGAACGCATGTATATTCACAGATGGAATAATGTGCGCTTATTTTGCTCTACGTCTAACTCAGAAATTGGCATACAATATAATATTTTCTCTTTTCTCTTCTAAAACAATTACCAATAGCTAGAAGGACATTTTCCATCCATTAAATAGTCACCTGACCTATTGAATTGTATTTAATACGCCACATGTTTACACCTAGCGATCAATATCATTATATTTTCTGAATATTATTTATCGCTCAAATCCAAATATGTGTGTTTGTCATATGATAAATTAAATTAGTTTAATGTGTTTGAAACCTTACTGCATGATACTAATACTGCTTCTGAAAAGTAGTTATTTTGCGTATTGTATTAAAACACTACAAAACAAAAAAGTAATCAAAATTGTGCATCAGCACTAGAAGGTAAAATACGAAGAAGACATTATGGCACACTGGAAGAAGAGATGAAGTTCAAATCTGCTATAGACAAGAAACCTAAAAATATTTCAGTCATATACCAAGTAAGTACGTGTAGCAGAATAGAAAAATTGACATACTAAAATACCAATATATCATCAATAATGAATAGAGAGAATAGAAGAAAACTTGCGAAACGAAACAAAAAAGAATCGGATATGATATACGAAAATTGCATGAAGCAGCAATGAAAGAAAACCTTGAAAACTAGAGAACAAGAGAGAAGAATATGAATGGGAAAATAATACTATCAAAACAAGAGAACAAACAAGAAGTTGGAATATGGAAGTTAATATTGAAATAGTTCAGTTTTTCTATAAAATAGTCCCAATTTTAATAAATGTGTTATATTCTGCTAAGCTATATGAGAAGAGTTAAGTTATAAAGCTCCCACTAAAACTATTTTCTTTATCTTCATTGTGTCCTTTCCTCAACTTTTCAACTCATGAAAGATTCAATATAAAGAAATAATGAAATATGTCAAAGAAAAAAACAATATTATATTTTCATAAGTTTGTTTCTCGTTATTTAGAATTTTATTTTATCCTCTCAATCATATGTCTGATCACTTGCAAAGCAAGAGAAAAAAAGAAAAAAAAAAACAAGACAAGCATAAAGTTACATTTAAATTTTACTAAGTTGTATTGAAGAGAAACGAAATTCTGTAACCAATAAAATGAGCGCGCACGCTTAAGTCTGGATGTGTGAATATATATATATATATATGTATATATATATATA
>NC_068984.1:113922995-113924967 GCF_001194135.2 Octopus bimaculoides | reverse complement strand
CACTCATTTATTATTATTATTATTATTATTATTATTATTATTATTATTATTATTATTATTATTATTATTATTATTATTATTATTATTATTATTATTATTATTATTATTATTATTATTATTTAACAAAAATTAACCTTACTAAAGTAAATAAATATGTATATAAATAAATAACACTTGCAGTACTGATAAAGTTATTAGGTGATACATATACGCATGAAATTTTAATTTCGAAAAATAAACTAATTTTGAATTTTATTTGCACAAATTAAATCAAATCACAGCTTCGGGAATCAAACCATTTTGTAACTATCGTTCGCAATTTGTATAATTCAGTTTTTTAATGTTCTGTCACAAAGTAGTTATTCATAAGTTTAGAAATGTTATTCAATATTTCTTAATCGATAATATCGATTTTTCAGACGATGTTGTGATTTTATTGCAATATCTTGCAATAAAAAATGTATATATTTTATCTAATATTAGCTTTCTTATTAGATTAGGAAAAAAAATATATGTACTTTAAATACTTGGTATAATAAAGGTTTTAATTTAGGCATAAGGTCACCGACTTTAAGTAGAATGGGATTGTCACTACCATCAACCTTAGTACTAGGCTGGTACTTTATCTCATCGACTCCGAAGGGGTGAAGAGCAAAGTTGATAGCGGGATATGAACTCAGAGTGAAAAAATCTATTAGGCTTAGGATTTCATGACTTTTACCAATATCTTTGTATATAATGGTTTCAAATTTTGGCACAAGATTAGCAATTTTGAGGAAGAGGTTAAGATGATTACATAGACCCAAATATTAAACTGGTACTTAATTTACGGACCCCCAAAGGATGAAAGACAAAGTCCACATTGGTGGCATTTGAATTCAGAACGCAAAGTCGGACGAAATGCCGCTAAGCACTTTGTCCGGCGTGCTAACGGTTCTGTCACCTCACCACCTTTTATCTTTATATAAAAGAATTTCAAATTTTGGCACAAGGCCAGCAATCTTGAGGGAGGGGTTAAGATGACTACATCGACCCCAGTGCTAAACTGGTACTTATTTTATCGAACCCTAAAGGATGGAAGGTAAAGTTGACTTCGGGGACATTTGAAATTATGTCTTAATGACAGACGAGATGCTGCTAAGCACATTGCCCGGCGTGCTAAAGGTTCTGCCAGCTCACGGCCTTGTATCTTTATATAATAATAGCCGATAAAAATGCTGGTTGGTTCGTTGATTCTTCAGTTATGCTTTATATCGTATAGAAAAGGAGAGAGAGAGAGAGAGAGAGAGAGAGAGAGAGAGAGAGATGGAGAGAGTTAACATAAGGGATACATGATAAGTGCACATGCTAGGCTTGGTGGCAGGAAGACGATCAGAGGGAGTAAATGACGGAGTGATTTGGGAGGGGGTTTATAGAAACGAAAAGTTTGCTATATGTAATATTATTGTAAGGTAATAAATATTTTTCTTCTGGAAATTAGTATTGATTTCATCATTTTGTAAAAAAAAATAAAGAAGTCTCATAAAAGTTAAACTATAGTCATTGTATGTATGCCATAGTCTTTGATGTTACCCATGATAGTAAAAAACTAGTTTCAAAATCACAATCTATAATAATAAAAACAACTGAGAAATCTTTCCTTAGCATCAAAATTTGGTTTCGAATTAGAACCCCCCCCCCAAAAAAAAAACCGAATCCGCTTATTTAAAAGTTGCTAACTGATTATAAGCTTTAACTGAAATCGTTTTGAGTGGTGATAAATAATATTATCAGCTTCGGAATAAATCTAATTTCCTTTAAATTAAAACAAGGAATTGCGAAGGCACGAAATACATTTAGAAAAACATTGCTTTTAAAAAACAAAAGACATCCAAGAAACGTGTATTTAAGTTTCCTTGTTACTACTTGTTTCAGTCACTGGACTGCAGCTATGCTGGGACACCGTAGTATTTATTTTTTTTAAAGCCCAGTA
>NC_068984.1:113920455-113922623 GCF_001194135.2 Octopus bimaculoides | reverse complement strand
TATATATATATATACATGCATACATACATGTATATATACATATATACATATATACATGCATACATACATGTATACATTCATGACAGGTCTCTTTTTGTTTCTCTCAACCAAATCCACTAACAAAGCTTTGGCCGGCTCGGGGCTATAGTAAAAGACACACGCTCAAGGTACCACGCAAAGGGATTGGACCCGAAACCATATTGAGAAGCAAGCATCTTTCCAGACAGCCATGCCTGCATCTGTACCTTCATACCATGATAAATTGCTCTCTCTCTCTCTCTGTCCGCCTCTTTTTCATTTCCTTTTCCTCTCTCTACTTTTTCATACTAATCCAATGTTTTGCCGAAATTGCTTCAAACTTTGGCAAAGGACCAGCAGCTTTTGTGGGGAGAGTGTAAGTCGATTACAATGACCAACACACTTGACAGCTACTTTATTTTATCTTTTCCGAAAGGATGAAAGGCAAAGTTGACCTGTGCAGGATCTAAAGATCTAAGAACCATCTTAGATTGCATGGAGTTAGATTATATGACAAGTAGCAAACCTCTAATCGATAACAATATAGGTTCATTACTTATTTAGATTGAGAGCAGTAGCTTTTGTGATAGATCAAAAATGTTTATTAGTAACTTCTTAATGAAGCATAAAGCACACTTAAAAAAAAGTTGATTCGTTTACAGTTGTCGAAAGTTCAATATAACTGCTATTGGTATAATATACATTGGCACATTTACAATAACAGTAATATGCTACAAGAACTTTACCTACAGCATTATAATGCTAATTTCAACGAAACGATCGCTTTGTCGCTGAAACTTGATGTTTCAAAGCGTCATAAGTGTAATTACCCTCCTGCTTCTACAATATACGCTTGAGTGGTCAACATTGGAGTTCTACGGAGCTAGTACATTTCCTAACAAGTGAATGTATGTATATAGAAATATGTATACGCTCACACGCACACACACACACACACACACACACACACACACACACACACACACACACACACACACACACACACACACACACACACACACACACAAACTAATTAAATATATTCTCCCTCGTTGTTTTTGCCAGTTACAGCATTTCTACAAAACTATTGTTTGAATTTCAGTAAGAATGGAGATCGATATTGTTTAATAAGCATTCAATATTGTTCAATGATTGTGGAGGCGCGTGGATTAGTGGTTAGGGTGTCAGCATCATGATCATAAGATTGTGGTTTCGATTCCTGGACCGGGTGACACGTTGTGTTCTTCAGCAAAGCACTTCATTTCACGTTGCTGGCAAAAATGAGTAACGCTGCGATGGACTGGCGTCCCGTCCAGCTGGGGGGAACACATACGCCATAGAAACCGGGAAACCGGGCCCATGAGCCTGACCAGGCTTTAAAAGGGCACATAAAAAAAAGAATAATTGTTCAATGATTAGTATTGCAGTAAGAATCCGACAGTAGAAACTTAGAATGTTGGATCCACGAAGAAATGACAATATGTCAATTGAAGATAAAACATGTAACAACAAATAACATAAGAGACGTTTACTGAACATCCGCATAGCTATTTGGTAAAACATTGATATAAAACTATCGTGTGATGTATTTTTCAGGAATTCCTCAAAGATTCGGCAATTTTTTAAGAAGCCAGTTATTCTGTCCTGAAAAATCTACAGTCCACTTCAAGACAAGAAAGAACAAGACTGCTACTTATATATTAATCAACTTCCATTTATTCAACTGAGAGTCTTTATAAAGCAGTTGCCTCAAATATACATATACAGGCCAATACACGTGACAAACACATGGCATAAATTCATGTGGTATACGTGTTAAAATAAAATGAACAATAAAACTAATTTCTTACTACTTCCTTCACAAACAGTTCTTGATCAATCAAAATATAATAAATGTTCTTTCATTATTTGGAGATACATGTTGAAATCTTAGATTTATGAGTACCAATGAATCGTTTGGTGGAGGTGCAATGGCCTAGTGGTTAGTGCAGCGGACTCACGGTCGGAGGATCGCGGTTTCGATTCCCAGACCGGGCGTTGTGTGTGTTTATTGAGCAAAAATACCTAAAGCTGCTCGAGACTCGGCAGGGGGTGGTGGCGACCCCTGTTATACTCTTTCGCCCCAACTTTCTCTCACTCTTTCTTCCTGT
>NC_068984.1:113917688-113920220 GCF_001194135.2 Octopus bimaculoides | reverse complement strand
GGAGCTACTCAAAGGTACTTAAAGCTCTTCTGAAGCCTTTGTACTGTCGGAAACACTAACGTATAGTCATCAAATATCTCAGAGTCACTAGCATTTCGCCCCTTAGCCTGTACGCTTCGCCTGAATGGGGCAGCGAGGATTCAACTAGTTTTCACCTACGGAAGAGGAGTTGCACTTGCCGTCTTTTGTCCGCTACCTGATTTTCGCTACCCTCCATGTCTAGTTGGTAGCTTTCTTCAATTTAGGTGCGAGAAACAGCGCTCGAACCTAGCTGGAAAGCCGCAGCAGTCGACTTCATTAAGGAATGGGGCTGCGTGCCATCCCTTAGCTTGATGTAGTATCTATTCTCGATATTTAAGATATTTCTTCTTGTCGTCCAATATGATATACCCTCGACCATTTGACTTCTACATTGAAGCATTAATACGTCACTTAAAGATTACGATTTATAGCGTTGTATCTAAGACATATCAGTTGGACATAAACACTTGTCAAATAGACAACCCTCCTGCATTTTACAACAGTGAGTTGTATCATCCATGGTACTTATAGCACAGGCATTTTATGAGTTGCCTTAATCACGATCTCAGTACTAGACCTTTGAAGGGATATGAACTATGGGTCTTTTGATTGGTTCCCAGAGGCTTTGATCTACTCATACTGCTGAGGCAAAAAACCTATTACATCGAAAGAATAGTCATCAGAACCAATCCGTTAGAAACAAAGGATCAGCTTTCAAATCAACTGCGATCTTTAAACATATTCGCAATTTAAATTTTTTTGGTTGCTGTCAAGACTAAAGAACAGTTATCGGAGTTTATTTATTAAGAACACACATATACATATGCATATACACATATACATACACACACATACACAGAGAGATATCTAAGATTATATTTCAAGGAAGGCCACTCAATTGGTTAACAAATATTCATTCAACAACATTACAGCCTTTAGTCCACAGAAGAACTTTGTTAATTCTTTGGTATTACATCAGCATCTTTTCTTCTCAAATAGCTCGATATATACTTCTTCCACTCTGTACCTACCCAATGCAGCAGTCATGCTTCCTCTTATCAATTCTATTGGTGTAACTCCACTCAGACCCCGCACTCAGAAACTCTCCAAATTCTTTCTTTGCAAAACGTCAGACCATCGAAAAACACATCTGGATCCATGTCTTTCTTTTATTTAAAATTTTAACAACAGCCGTCAACATATAGATTTCCGTACTAAATGCCAATCATGTTAAGCTTAATTGTCTCCGAAAAGAAAATCCGAAGATCAGGAGCATTGTCACTTTCTCCTGACAAACCCATAACTCTCAAATATATTATTGGTTTGTCAGGTAAATTCATTGCTTTTCCCAATCATTTTAATCCTTATTTTTCAACAATTTTAGCAAACCAGCCAATATAATCTCCTTTATTGTTCACAACTTCATGCCAACATCCCACTAGCTTGTCAATGCCTCACTGGCAGAAATCAGTGTTGACGCGAAAAATTTATCAAGCCATGTTTTCGCCTCCACGAACAAATTTATCTGACAGCCCAATACATTGCAAATAGCTGAAACAAAACATTAAAAGCCGTGTTCTCATCTAATTATTTTATCCATTATTTTATCGGCTTGGACATACGTCCTGTTCGCTCATGTAATTAAATCAAGATAACATGAAAAGATTCTGTTATTTTGAAAGACATTCCTATCATGTTGAGAGAATTACACATTATTTAACAGCAACAAAAAGAAAAAAAAATAGAACGAAGTGTTTATATACTGTTTTTTTTTAAATACTGCAATTCAACATATTTTTGGGAACATCTCATATAAAGTTACATGGAATTAGATTGTATGACAAGTAGCAAATCTCTAATATTAACATGAATTATAATTAGTTATATCACATTTACTGTCAGGCACTAATTAGAAATTCATAAAGATCTCATTAGTAGACATTACACATAATTATCTGACGATTAAGCAAGCCAATACGCTTTCTTTCTTTCTTTCTTTCTTTCTTTCTTTCTTTGTTTCTTTCGAGTCGCTATTCAGAGTTTCCCGTTTCCGCCTCTCCATACGATATGACTGAGTTCTCTCTCACGGCATCACATAAAAACCATCACTGTATATCCCGGGTTGTGCTGTATGGTTTTCAATTGGGCGGAAACAGGCTATATCTACAACTAAGGAATCTGTTAGAAGTATCACTAAACTGTTTGCAGGAGTTCAATTCGATCAGAGATGCCACGGAGATTAAACAGTATCAAGAAGATAACTGCTGAAAGATGTGACGTTTAGGTTTAGATTTCAGTGATAAAAGTCAGATCCAAGAGAACTCCCATTATTCGACACACATGACAAAATATACACAGTTTGAATGTACACTAAGACCTGTCCTTCCTGCTAACTTTTTTTCTATTAAGAAGAAAATACATTATTTACAAAAACATTTAATAATATGGAAGCAACTAGGTGAAAGAGTTGACATAATAAGTATCGGTAAATTTTCAACATCTCAGAATATT
>NC_068984.1:113916618-113917423 GCF_001194135.2 Octopus bimaculoides | reverse complement strand
ACACACACACACACACACACACACACAATGAGCTTCTACAGCTTCGGTCTGCCAAATTGTCTCACAAGATACTGGTCGACCTGCTGCGCAATATAACTTAATCTGAAACCACATATCTGCAAAGAGACCTTCTTGTCAGCAGAGCCATAGGCTGTGATTTGTAAGATATACGAAGAAAAGCAAGGAAAAATTTTGTCAAGAACACAGACTCATTCTTCTCGGTATGCTTTCTATTAAAATTTTAGTCAATATATATATTCTGGAGTTGTCATCCTTGACGCTGTAGTCAAGAATTATGATTAGGGCTAATAAATTTTCACTTTATTTAAAGATGTAATGTTCATTACATTAGTACTGGGGTTGGAGTCAATATTGACCTTGGAAGGGTTTAGGTGTCTCTCTAAGTAATCAATAAGTACCTGAAACGTTTTTGATCATTAAGAGTGCTGAATTATTAGCGAACTGAATTTGGAAGAGCGCAGTAATTTAAGACTCAATAATTTCCTGTCAGATATAGATGTAATGACTACTGTTCATCAAACATATTTTGTTTCGGCTCTTTTTCTGTTCTGAGCTCAAATCCTATTATAGCCTATATGGGTGGTAGACTTAATTCGTCATTCGGTTTAACATAACCACTTAACACTTTAGGTGCTTTTCGTAGTCCGTTCTGTTGCAAGCATTATGATTAGGATTTTGGTTTGAGGATACTTTCCTCTCATCTATTCTTTCTCTTCATCAGAGGACCCTGTACAGGGTCATAGACAGTATTCGCTCGCTTAACTATATATATATATATATATAT
>NC_068984.1:113913629-113916608 GCF_001194135.2 Octopus bimaculoides | reverse complement strand
ATATATATGTGTGTGTGTGTGTGTGTGTGTGTGTGTGTGTGATGTAACTGGACGTTTATAAACAGTTACCTCCGCTAATGTTATTCGTACTAAACCTGATGATGAATGAACACTACTAAATCTACTCTTCGAGGACGGTCACAGTACACTCACTATTTACCAGATTACTCTCACACAAATTAGAGGAATTTAACAGATCATATTTACTAGATAGTATGGCACAAAGGATTCAAAAATGAAATCTGGTTTCAAATTTTGGCAAAGGTTCAGCAATTCCTGGAGAGAGGATGAGTCGATTATATCGACCATAATGTTTATTCAACTGGTACTTATTTTAACGACTCAAAAGGATGACAGACAAAGTCAACCTAGGAGGAATTTGAACTGAGAACGTGAAGAAGGACAAAATGATGTCACGCATTTTGCCCGGCGTGCTAATGATTCCGCCAGCTCACTGCCTTAAAACTATAAAATAATCTTTTCTACCCTAGGCACAAGGCCCGAAATTTTTGGGGAGGGGGCCAATCGATTATATCTACCCCAATGCGCAACTGGTACTTAATTTGTCGAACCCGAAAGGATGAAAGGCAAAGTCAATCTCTGCAGAATTTGAACTCAAAACGCAAAACTGTAAAATTATTGATGTAAACATTGAGTTGTTGGTTGACTTATTTCGTCGATCACTCTTCACATCGTAGAGAGAGAGAGAGAGAGAGAGAGAGAGAGAGAGAGAGAGATAGAGAGAGAGAGAGAGAGGGGAAAGATAGATAGATAAAGATAGATGGAGAGAGAGAGGGGGGAGTAAAATAGAGAAGAAGATAACAAAAACATGTACTATTAGTGTATTATACACAAATGTATATAAGACTCAAATACGTATTTCTGTAAAATACACATTTTTAATAAAATTTTGCAGAGATAGATTTTTCGATGGAGGAGATTGCAATTATGTTGGTAAAATGTAGGAAACTAATAACATGTATTTATTGCAAATATACGGATGATAAATTTATTGTTATATTTTTTTAAAGGTAATAAATAATTTTCTTTTAAAAATTAGTATTCATTTCATCATTTTGTATCAGCGCCAAGAAAATTGATAAAATTTAAATTATAATTATTTGTGTGCTGTACGTATGCCATATTTCCTGATATGAATACGTTGGCAAAAATATACTTCCAAAATTACTTGTCATATTGTGGATGACGCTCTAGTTATATTAATAATTATTAAATTATATTAGTAATTAATTCTAAAAATAGAGACAAGATTACGTTATTTTGGAGAGGTGTTAAGGCAATATGGTAGTAATATAGTTAGCACGCCATACAAAACGCTGATTGGCCTTTCATTCGTCTTAATGTTCTGAGTTCAAATGCTGCCAAGGTAAACTTTGCCTTTCATCCTTTAGGGGTCAATAAAATAAGTATCGGGGGAACGCTGGGGTTTAATGTAATCAACTTACCACCCCGCTAAAATTGCTGGCCTTGTATCAAAATTTAAAATCAATATTTTGGAGAAGAGTAGAGCCGATTCGATTCATTTTAGTACTCCACTGTACTTACTATATTCTCCCCGTACTTGATTGTTTCTTCATATTTAACAACCTTGGAATAATGAAAGACACAGTGACTTCTGTGGGATTTGAACTCAGAAAGTAAAGAGCCGACAGAAATGATTCAAAAATACTTTGCAGTACAGATTTACGTTCCGATTTCCAATTCCGCTGAAGTCAACTTTGACATTCATTCCTCCGGGGTCGATGATGTTGACTAATCCCAAACTGGTGGATTTGATCTAAACTAGAAACAACCAATAATAATAATAATAATAATAATAATAATAATTCTTTTTAAGTTTTGGTACGGGCCCAGGAATTTTTAATGGGAGGGGCAAGCCGATTACATCGACTCCTGTACTTGACGGCTGATTTAATTTATTGACTGAAAAAGGAGGAAAGGCGAAGGGACCTCGGTAGAATTTGAACTCAGGACAAAAAGAAGTCACGATGCGTTTTGTCCAAAGCGCTAACAATTCTGCCTGTTTTCAGCCTTTTAAATAATGGTTTCTCATTTCAGCACAAATTTGAGGGGAGGAAGTGTTAGGTAAATACTATTGATCTCAGTACTTGACTGGTATTTTATTTTATCGAACTCAGGGAGATGAAAGGCAAAACTAAAGTCGGTGGCATTTGAAGTCAACATAGTGAGTCAGAAGGAATAAAACTCGACGTTTTGACCGACGCATTAACTATAATATTTCAGCCCAATACGGACATAAAATACTAACTTCTGTTGCTTTTTACTTCATGTTAACTGTCAATTCTTGATAAAAGTCATTAGGCCTAAAGTAAGAATATAAGCTGATCTAAAAAGGGAAGAGTTTTAGAGCAGTCACGTATCCACGTATCTCTAACATAAATAGGGTTTCTTAGAACAACACCCGGACACATTTCAAACTGATTTACATCCTTCCAATGTTTGAAAAAAAAAACATAGTAAAAATATCCAAAATACTATACAATCAATACAAATGCTGGGGGTTTACAATCTTTGAGCATTTTTCATGCTAACCTCACACATAACAATGTTAGCACTTCCGCCTTAGAAATAAGGTTCTTCAAGGATAAACATTACTTCTGTACTCATTAGTTGCTGACTCCTCATCACAACATCTGACCAGCACTGGAAGAAAGTAAAAGTAAAGTTCGTTCTCGAGTCACATAGACTCATAGGCCGGTTTCTCGGTTTCCAAGGCGTATGTCTTCCCCACCTGATCAAGACCTTGCCCGTCGCAGGATTACTCATTTTGCCTGCTGAGTGGACTGGAACAACGTGAAAGGAACTGTTTTACTCAAGAGCACAACTCGTCATTCGGTCCAGGAATCGAAACCACAATCTTATGATCACGAGGTCCACATCTTAACCACAAGGCCACGGGTCGCCAGACACTGGAATACTGTTTATATATATATATAT
>NC_068984.1:113911672-113912430 GCF_001194135.2 Octopus bimaculoides | reverse complement strand
ATATATATATATATATATATATAAAGCATTGCTGATATACTCACAATCAGCAAAGAAAATAATGCCGTGCTACTAATTGGCTAATGCCCATTCACCAATATATCACAATTTCGATTCACAGACATAATTTCTTCTTCTCTTCTTCGTTTACTTCTACTACACCAATTTTTTTCCCTCTGAACTATCAAGCTGTATACCATCTCTCCCTAACTTAATTTGATGCACTCGTCTCTCTCACACGTCATGCCCACCAAACACTTTCTCCAATCCTTTCTTCTTCGATACCCATTCTATGGAAGTCGATGCTGACTTGAATTTTTCCTGAAGGCGTAATCCTACAAAGGTTTGAAGCTCAATGTTAATGGAATCGATCAATTGATTTTTACCAATCTCCGCAAAGCCACAGATATCAGTTCTTCTCCACCTCCTTCTTCCAACCCTCAATTTAATAGAAGAAAAGCTTTAATAATATCTCATAGCTATGAAAAGCAAGCTTTTGTAGGAAATAATGGAGGCTATTCTGTTAATGGGCGGAACAGAGCATTTCGCGGAATTCGTTAAGAAATTTGCCTCAAAACAAATTCGATCCTATTTCTCCGGCAACTCTGGTCGTAATATCTGCATTAGTTTCGGATTGATCCAAGCAGAGATAGTAACAGAAATGGTGTTGTATGTGTGCTTGTATATTACTCTTTTACTCTTTTACTCGTCTCAGCCATGCGGCCGTGGTCATGCTGGAGCACCACCACCACCATATA
>NC_068984.1:113909503-113911474 GCF_001194135.2 Octopus bimaculoides | reverse complement strand
TATATATATATATATATATATATATATATATATTATTCCATGACAGCTTTTATATTTCATACTCACTCTGCTATTATATTCGTCATCACAGAGACCAACATGACAGCAATGATTTTTGTACAGAAATTTTTATGTACAGTTATATCATTATTTAGAAGGTTAATTCGATTTTTGTCGGTGACATTCAATATACCGATTCTCTGGATTTGAATAATTATTGAATACTTTTTCGCACGTCACATATTTCCCAGGTTATTTGCCAGATTATTTTTGTGATGAAGTATCATCTATTATTCTGAAAAAAGTTTCATTTTTAGTGTTATGAATATCGTACTCAGTTTCTGGGCATCCAGAAAAATTGTGAGAGATTTTTCTCGATACACTGTATTCATTTGTAATGCTATATATTTCATGAGCATGTTTGATAATGGATTTAACAGGAGAACAAAGATCTACACCGATAAGCTATCGCTCTGCAAACTGCCTTTTTGGTAACGGACAACATGGAATTTTGTTTGCTTTCACCTCTGAAGAGTGAGACGCTATGTGCTAAAACAGAGAAGGCGTAAGACTAGTGAATGGTGTGGTGTGTGAATAGCTAAGAGATGAGCTGCTTGTTTGGTCTGTGTAAGGCGGAGTTACGGATGTAGGTGAAAGATGTGGTATAAGTTGGAAGTGTAATACAATGTATTGAAAATGTGGTGCTAAGAGATGTTAGAGCGGGTACTTTCACATAATCAGTGGAGGAAGAAAATGAGGAGGGAAAAGAAGAAGAAAAGGAAGGGAAAGAAGAAAAGGAGAGGCATCTGTCTTGAGATCGGAGAACTCAAGTGCTCTATAAGGACGACAGTGCTCTATAAGGTCTCTATAAGGACGATAGCATCGGATCCACCATATCGACTCAATAGCTTAATCTCTTACACTAGACATGGGCAACCTTTTTCGAGAAATGGCCCACGCGAGAAATGACTGATCATCAAGCGATCCGCATTACTAAAGAATTCGAGGTACTTTTCCGTTGACGTGCTATTCAGAAAGTCCCACAGGCTACAGTTTGCCAAAGACTGTCACACACTAACCTTGTTCATTCTGTAGATCTTACTGCATCTAATACTCAGTTTGTTTCTTAATTGCTTCCAACGTTATTGCCACCTCTGTCCACTACAAGCTCATTGACTCACACTTCTATTTCTCCTCACTCAAAACACCCTAAGTATATAATCTCATTAACTCCAAATTCACTGATTATGCAGCGCCATTTCGGAAGTCTACTCTAAAACTGTGTACCCTCGAGCGCTTGTGTATCTGGCATTAAACACATATAATTACATTTTACGCATATAATTACACACGAATACAAATGCCTGCACATAGTTTGTAGAGCCACAATAGGTCAGTAGGTAAAACTTAGAAGTTATTCTTGCTAATACGCACACAACACATACGTACATACACACACATAGGGAAAGTAGGAATTAAAGAAATTCAGGTGAATGCCTCGGTCAGCTTTCCATACAAAAAAAAACCTAACAGAATGTCAAAGAAGGTGAATCAATATCTGCATTAATTTAATCCAGTGGACTTTCATACAGAAGAAAGAGTTAAGCTGATTGTGTTCCATATCTTTATTAAAAGTGTCGATCGTTTCGATAGCTTGTGGAGCCATTTCATTCATGCTCACAATGGTGCGTACATTTACGATTTACGTAAATCCAATCCATATTAAACAATTCATGAACAACGTTACCACTTCTACATGACCGGGCTGGTTAAATCTACTTTAACTTCCACTGGTCTGATGAGGTGGCAAGCGGTAACCATATCCATGAATTAATTATTGTTTGGATTTTCATAATTTGCATATATAGAAACCTATGAAATGGTGCCACTAGCTATGAAAACGATCGACACATTTAATAGTCGTATGGAACACCATCATCTTCAATCCTTTCGTGTTTACAGTATATGATA
>NC_068984.1:113903204-113907449 GCF_001194135.2 Octopus bimaculoides | reverse complement strand
ATATATATCAAATGAAGACTATTTTCGGAGCCAACGAAGAATATTGCTTTATAAAGAGATTTGCTATAAACGATTTTATGTGACAATAAAAATCAAGCTTTCGGCATTACATACATACATGTATGTATGTATGCATGTATGTATGTATGTATGTATGTGTGTTTGTATGTATGTATGTATGGAAAGGTGCACATGCTCACACACACGCGCATACACAAACGCGTGCGCACTCTCACACACACACCTGCACACGCATATACCTATGTATATATATATATACATATATAAATGCATACGTATATATACCTGCTTTTTCATTTAACATAGATGAAAGATGGCCTCAAAAAAGGGCATGATTGTACGATAAGCTCATTTTCCTCTTCTCTATCAACCGGAGTTCGAGCATTTTTTTTTATTACTTATTTACTATTCTGTTTTTCTTTTTTTTTTTTTTTACTTCTGAAAGCTATTTTGTGTGATATTATGAATCTATGTGCACTTCAAAGTCTCAAGTATAGTTATTTCACTTCATTTATATCCCCAATGTACTCAGTCCAATAACTCTGAAGATATGTGCCTTCTGCTTCACTAAGAAATCAATAGTCAAATTCGCTTCGCCGCTTCTTACAATGCAAAACAATCTAATGTTATTTGCCTATGGAAACGACAACGACAACAACAACAAACGAACAAACCACAAAATAAATAATGGAGTAAAAAAACGAAAAAAAAACGGAAATGGATGACGAAAAATGAAAAACCTAAAAAATACCCGCAAAAAAAAAAAAGTAACAAACGGCACGACCGAAGTTTTATTGATTGTGTCTATGAAGACCATTGGCATTATAATTGTATTGTGTCCAATATGTCCGAAGGAAGGGAAACAAAACAATAAAAATATTGTAAACAAACAGTCAAATTAACAAACAAATAACATACATGTCATGTGTTTTCGGAATGATGTGTGACGTGAATCTTGTTAATGTTAAACACAGGACGCAATAATGATGTAGACAACAGCTCCGATGGATGAATCTGTAACGTATAAACACGATCGGCTGTTTTGACGAATGAAGTTGACGAACAAGCTGGCTCTGGCGTTCCTGTTACTCTTTAATAGTGTCTCTCCGTTTCTTTCTTTCTTTCTTTCTTTCTTTCTTTCTTTCTTTCTTTCTGCCCCTCTCCATCTCTCACTCTCTCTTTTATCTTTTACTTGTTCCAGTCATTAGACTGCGGCCATGCCAGGGCACCGCTTTGAAGAGTTTTTAGTCGAATGAATCGACCCCAGTACTTTTTGGCCGAACCGCTAAGTTACGGGGACGTAAACACATCAACACCGGTTGTCGAGCGGTAGTGGGGGACAGACACATACACATGCACGAAAACACACATACACACACATACAGACACATAGACACACACACAGACACACACACAGAAACACAGACACAGACTCACAGACACACACACAAACAGACAAACACAGACACACACACATACACCCACACACCCACACATATATATACACATATACAACGGCCTTCGTACAGTTTCCGTCTACCAAATCTATTAACAAGGCTTTGGTTGATTCGAAGCCCAAGTTGCCACGCAATGGGACTGAACCCGGAACCATGTGGTTGGGAAACAATCTTCTTACCACACAGCCACATACATACATACAGCTGTGGAAAAAAGTTTAGCATCACCTTTAATTTTCAGTAAAAGTACTTAACACAAGACATAAATCATTTCATTTTATCACGAAATCAAACATTTCTGCATATATAAAGCTAGCACCATGAATGAATGACACAAAAAACGTTACTGCAAGTACAAATCCTAGACATGTCAGTATCTGGAACTGTAGCCTTTGTTTCGTATAATTCCCTCCAGACGTGTCGGCAGACTCTATACCATACTACGACAAACATTCTGATCAATTTCTTTGACGCACATTTCGTTTATGGATATCTTCAATTCTTCAACGTTTTGGGGATGTTTAGAAGAAACTTTCTTCTTCATAATCAACCAAAGGTTTTCAATGGGGTTGATGTCCGGACTCTTGCCGGGCCATTCCATAACACTGATCTTTTCTCGGAGGAAGAACGCTTTCATTGCTTTAGAGGAGTGACAAGGAGCATTATCTTGCCGGAAAATGGTCGTCTGGTGACTCTCCATACATGGAAGCAATTTTTCTTCCATGATTTCTTGATAGACCTTGGAATTGACAGTTTTTCCCTTGGGTAGAAATTAAAATCTTCCACGTCCATACCAGCTAAAACAACCCCAAAAATTATGCTGGCAAGCTGCTTCATCGTAGAGACGGTGTATTTGGGCACAAAACGACAGTTAACTGGTCTACGAACCCAAATAACACACGCCCCAAATTGCAGGAATGTGCATTCATCTGAAAAGAGAACTTGCTTCCATTGATCAACTCTCCACTTGCAGTACTTTCGTCCATTCAATAGTGGTTTTCGAGTTGGCCGTCTGGCACGCAGTTTCAGTTTCCTACACAACAAATTCCGAATTGTTCTGGTAGTTGGCAACTTATTATCTGTGATCTAGTTGCTGCACTCAGGCAGATGTTTTCGGATAACAGCAGATGCTAGCCGAGGATCTACGGCAACCAAACGTTTGACTGTTCTCGTCAGATGTGAAGTAAAAACACTTGGTTTTCCCCCTCTGGATCTGCATTCAAAGTTTTCTTGTTCAGCATGCCTTTTAATTGTTCTAACAACTGTAGTATGGTGACATTTTAGTCGAGAGGTTATGACTTGGCATGATAATCTTTCACTATGAAGAGCAATGATTTGTACACGAAATCCACTATTCCGTTCCATTCTGCAAAATAAAAGCATGGGGCAAAAGCATGGTGCAAAAGGTAAGGTGCAAAAAGCATGGTGCAAAAAGATAATAGATATATGCAAAAGGGTTTAAACTATTAAGGAATAATATACAAAAAAGAGATATAATTGCTGTATAGCAAAGAAAAGCTCACGCGCTTGTACTGTACCTATACAATGCAGTGCCCACAGTATTCTTTGTAAAAGTTGCACAGATGTAAAATGTACAGGCAAAAATCTATAAAAAAACGAACAAGCTATTCGTGCAACGCTCTGAAGCAAAAGTGTTAAAAACTAGCAATAGCTACGAAAGAAAAGTTTACAAATACAACTGGGACAAGAATGCAATTTACATGAAAGCAGGTAATTACCAGACAAAACACAACATTAACCTGAATACCGCACATTATTAACATTATCTGCAAAATTTGTAAACAAAATCGAGGATAAAACTGTTGTCTATTTAAACAACACTAAGTAAGTTTTATCGTTAGCAGTAATAACAAGGATACCAGATGTTAGCCGAGTATCTAGGGGCAACCAAACGTTTAACCGTTCTCGTCAGATGTGAAGTAAAAACACTTGGTCTTCCACATCTGGAAAACACTAGAAAACATGGATGGTGCTAAACTTTTTTCCACAGCTGTACATACATACACACATACATACATATTTATATGTATGTATGTATGTATGTATGTATGTATGTATGTATGTATGTATGTGCAAGTGTGTGTGTCTATATGTCTCGTATAAAGGTGTACGCAATTGAAACAGTATTGTATTAAAATGGTCATCTAGGTATCATAGTCAACGTATAAACAGGCACGATACTATAGTTTTCGTCCGAGAGAAAATCTCTTACAGGCGTGGTGTGTTAAAAACACATGTATCGTTTCTGCAGTGGTTAACGAGAACATCAGATGCATTTCGATTTTCTTGAGTCTTGTCAGGTTAATGGTGCACCAAGTTTTTATTCAACCCGATAGCTACTCCTAATTTTAGTGAATGTATTATTCACTTTTTCCTTTATATTGGAGCCGACAGATTTCGTGTAGACACGTTGCTTGAAATGAAAAATCCCTAAGTAATACTGATATCTTTTATTAGTATTGTCTGAGTATCCAAAACAAAAATTATCACTTATTTTTAATGAAAGCATTTCAATAAAGGTGGTGGGGAAAGAGAGAGAGAGAGAGAGAGAGAGAGAGAGAGAGAGAGAGAGAGATAGAGAGAGAGAGAGTGTTGTAAGGAAACAGCAGAAGAAGAGGGATACAAATTTAAGACGTTAAAAACTTGTCTGGCAGTAAATAAAATCTAGTTTTTCTAATTGAATCGTGTATTTCAAATCTTCGATAATAAAAGAAAATTGAAAACGATATTTTGATCAAACTATATT
>NC_068984.1:113901256-113902791 GCF_001194135.2 Octopus bimaculoides | reverse complement strand
TCTCTCTCTCTCTCTCTCTCTCTCTCTCTCTCTCTCTCTCTCTCTCTCTCTCTCTCTCTCTCTATCTATCTATCTATCTATCTATCTAGCTAGCTAGCTATCTTGCTAGCTAGCTATTTCTCTCTCTTTTCTTCTGTACACACACAGACACCACACGCATACACATACATGCGGTGGTCTCACTTGTTACTCCGACGGACACCGATGTACAGTGTCGTCTCATACGGAGATTCATACCTATCTAGGACCAGCAGATCAAGTTGCAGACGTTGCAGTAGGGGTCACCGTCATACGGAGGTAAATTAAGCCTGACGCTACGTTACGCTCTTTTCTCCTTCAGAGTATTGATCCGGGTTACTTCAAAACGGGAGATGGTAGGAGATTCTCCACTGAGCTCTATTCAGTGTTTCCGATTCCCATATCTTTAGGTTTATCTTGTAGGTTTTCAAACGAGTCTTTAGAGTGTCCTTAAAACAGAGCAGCGGGCGGTATTGGTCCCTGATGCTTCTGCTAATTTGATCGTAGAAGATGAATTTAGATTAGCAAGTCTCTTCTACGCGTTTCACATGACCAACCCACCTCAGCTATATAGAGACTATCTATGCCTAGTATGTCACATCTTGCAAAAAACTATGCGAGGACTTTGTCTTGCCACTTAATGTTGCAAATTGAACGAAGGTAGTGGAGATGGAATGAACCTTAGCCATTTTATTTAGCGCCTGCTACACTGCTACAATCAGTTTCCATGATCTCCCTACAACACGAACTGAAGTCCCCCGAAAACTGAGCTTGCCTTTGACAATCACTGGGTGATCTCATTGTCTTCGACAGGATGTTTTTCAGGTAACAAAATTTTGACACATCATTTTTTAGAGTGACATTTTCCATCATGACAATAAGATCTTGTTTTGGTTTTCCAGGTGTTTGTTTGGTGTAAGATCTGAGTTTACCTGAAGCAGATTATAAAGCCAGAGGATTTGAAGGCATTAACAAAACAGTCCAGCAGAGAGAGAAAGAGAGAGAGAGAGAGAGAGCTATCATAGTACAGTCGTCTGCAGTTATGAAATCTAGAAGTTCTTTTCTGACTTTGATTCTGGCTCTGAGTTGTTGCAGATTGGAAATCTTCCCGTCTGTCCTAAATTGGATTTGAATACTTTGTCAACATCTCTGAATGTAGCTTGCAATATGGCTGAAAAGTTTATTGCAAGCAAGTCGGGGACCATTACACAGCTCTGCTTGGCTCCATTTTTTTTACAGGAAAAGTGTCTGAAACCGAATCACCTTAATTCACGGAGGCTCTCATATCAATGTGAAATGAGCTTCTTACTCTGACCATTTTTTTCGAGCAGCCAAACTCGCGCATGACTTTCTTGAAGGCTTCACGGTTTATCGTTAAATCAACAAAGACCATATATAGATCTTGGTTCTGCTCTCCGACCTTCTCCTAGTGTGAAGCGAATATCATGTCAATTGTTCCACGACCACCACACAAACCACATTCTGATCCAGGCTATACAGTGTCTACTAGTTGATAT
>NC_068984.1:113899011-113901156 GCF_001194135.2 Octopus bimaculoides | reverse complement strand
TCTTTCAGTTTCCGCCTACCAAATTCACTCACAAGGCTTTGGTCAATCCGGGGCTATAATAAAAAGCATTTGCCCAAGGTGCTACGCTGTGGGACAGAACCCGGAACCATGTAGTTGGGAAGCAAACTTCTTACTACTCTTATTTATATTGTGTTTTTTAACACATCTCCGTGAAGAGGTTTGCTCTCAGACTAAAACCACAGCATTATGCCTGTCAGTGGTGTATATATGTTTAGCATGACACACACATGACATTTACAATTCAATGCTGTTTCACTTGAACACAACAAGCTTTATTTAAAGATTTTCTCAATGAGCCAAATATAAATACTTGAATGGTTTAATGATAAAGAAAATTTGTTAATCCTCTAGACAGACGAAACCTCAAATGGCAGGTAACATTCTTATATCAATACGAAAACATCAATATTATTACAAAGTGTTCACCAAAGAATGCTCACCATAAAATGAAGAAAAGACCTATAAGTTACTAGAAAAATAGAAGAAGCTCGGAAGGCTCATGCGTATCTAAAGAGGAAATATAATCGGCTAATTCAAAACTGAAGATTCTAGAAGAAAATGAATTTAAGTAAATTAAAAGCTGAGTCTAAGAATGATTTGTACATTGTTCTTCATTCGTGGTTTCTAGAAATATCAGTTGGGATAAGGCAGTAACACTATAAAGTAAATACTTCAAGCACATCTTGAATAAGTGTTGCACAAGTCTAAACAAATAGAGATGAGGAATTTTTGAAGCGACATAGTTTCTGTCTGACGTTACCATATTTATTCAAGCAGTTATGAAAAATTGTCAGACAGTGCTTCTTTACTCATTTCCGTTTTGCCAAATCTTTTCAAGTAGTGACCATTTTACTATTTTAGCATTCTCCGCAATCTCTGTTATATATTTGTTAGCGTCCACGAGATCATTACAAATTGCAGCGAAAATTTTTTACGGATTTGAATAAATGTCAGACATATTTGAACTGTTATCAAGTTTGATTTACTTTCAGTCACTACTTCATGTATCTACTCACGAATTTACATCGTCCCAACAGGCGATATACACAATCAGTTAATATTTTTGGCATTTCTAAATGAGAGAAGCTAGGTTTCTCTAGTCAGTTGTCGTTTTTGATATTTAGCACTGATGAGAAAAAATTAGTTCGAAACACGTACCCAAATGTCCAATAGAATGCACTTTGAACTAACAATGGTGTTTTTACACCTTTTAGTCTCCAGCGAGAGTTTTCTTTCTGCGTCAAATTGCACTGAAAAGCTCTTTACGGATTCAAATATCTCTCAAACATATTTGAACTGGTATCAAGTTTGGTTTAGCCATTGTTTCGCGCATCAGCACAAGAATGTTTTGTTGCCGTTTCGTTTGTTCATGTCTAGTAGATAAAGAAAGAAAGAAAGAGAGAGAGAGAGAGAGGAAGAGAGGGGGAGAGGGAAATAAATGAATTGGATGCAGACACATCACTATATATAGGATAACAGCGAAGATGTAAATGGATGGTTTGAGGATTAAAGCTGTATAACGTAAATGACTAACAAATGAAAACTCTGTTATATATGGTTCACAGATTCAATATGAAAATTCGGATGCAATTTAGTTTGAATAAAATGTGCTAAGCCATTGACGAAAATAAAGCTAATAAAATAATCGGTAATTCTTTATTAAATAAAGACACCGTAATTAATCAGTCCTAAACTACATTGATAATTTATTGAGATTCAATGTAGTAGATAAAGTACCAAACATGTAATGAGAGAATAAATTAGCTGGTTAAAAGGTTATTATACATTACATTAATAATTAAAATTGGGATAAATTGCCTAGCTATTATAGTAATGTGTTTCTGTTATAATTGCTCTCAAGAGGAATTTAAGTGAATTAGCATAACTAGATAGAAAAACAATGCAAATAATGATTTCACTTAGAATACACCACTCAAAAGTTGACACACAAAAGGTTATATTTACTAAGAACACTTAGAAAAATTATGTAACTATCTGTGTATCCATATTTAGTGTAAATACGTCGTGAAAAGTAAATCTACTGCTGTGTTCGATGGGTGACATTTTTTATGAACGTGCTCTGTTTAAAATCTCAATATATATATATATATATATATATATATA
>NC_068984.1:113895096-113896302 GCF_001194135.2 Octopus bimaculoides | reverse complement strand
ACACACACACACACACACACACACACACACACACACACACACACACACACACACACACATAATCCAAAATGTACAGCATTATGTAACCCTACGCAGGGTTACATAATCGGATTGTTACCTAACACTCCGTTGAATCCCTGGCGGAAAACTGATTGGTAAGATCGGCCATAATGGATATATAATACTGTAAATGTCGGGTAATATACCCACTCTATTGACAGATATATGAGCGCATATTTTCCTAACATATAGACTCTTAGACGACTTACACACACACACACACACACACACACACACATGCACACATGCTGTAAATAACTTCTAAATAAATTATGTATGTGAAAAATCTCCATTCTCCTTATCAGTATTAATGTTATATATGTATGCATGTATGTATACAAAAGTGTAATATACATCCATTGTAACTCATAGATACGATTTAAAAATCTAAACATTCTATTCTACAATACTTGAAAAAAATTGTTAACATGCCGATGATATAATATTCGAACTTGCTAGCTAGAAAGCTTTAAACAGAAAGACTTGTGTATCCAGTTTTTAAGCCGGCGTGCTAACGATCTGGCCAGCTAGTTATTTTGCTTACGTTTTTAAAAGTAGTGGATATATTGATTGTTTTCGTGGACAGTGAAAAAGAGTGCATGGTTGCTGATGTAGTTCCAACACAGGACTGAAACATAGCATGATTCTGTTCACGATAATTTTATTTACATAGATGTGTTGTTTACATGCATCATAACTTACAGAGTTGATTGAAGAAAATCTATGGATATATTCTAGTTCACAGAATAGTAAAATATCTAAAAATGACATGATTCTGCCGACGATAATATATATATATATATATTAATGGTATTTTTATATAAGCTTAAAGCTTATGGCGATCACTTGCAATGACTAAGGAAAATAGCACATATATTTATATATATGTGAGTATATATATATATATGTGAGTAAGAGTGTGTATATACACACGTGCTTCACTATATACATGTGCAAGTCAAAGTGGGTAGGTTTACTTACTTATCTATGTGTATGTATGTGGATATGTATATATACCTATACATGCAAGGTGTGTATATAAGTGCATGAGTTTACATGTTGGTTGGTGTATGTATATATGTATACATATGTATATATGTATGTATAGATAGATGCCTAAATATATGCATGTACATACGCGTATAT
>NC_068984.1:113888800-113894639 GCF_001194135.2 Octopus bimaculoides | reverse complement strand
TATATATATATATATATATATATATATATATGTGTGTGTGTGTGTGTGTGTGTGTGTGTGTGAGTGTGTGTGGTTCATTAGGGTTGTAGTAATTCACAATTTTATTTGACTGGTTTATTTAATGAAATAGCGCTAGTTACTATATGCTGTGTGTGTGCATTCACATCCGTCGTGATATCAGAGTTGACTGAAGAACAGTACAGGAAATTCGATATAGAGGTTTCATGCACTGTAAACTATGTCATCGCTAAAGAGTATCTACAAACAAAGAATAAAACATCAGTCAGAAAAAGTGTCTGAAAGTGAAAATGTGAATGTATTTTTGCACAGAAATTAAAGGAAAACATCTAGATATTATTGTTAAATACCACATGAAAATCTCGCTCACACAATGCATTGATTTCGACGATCGAGAATTTATTTATGAAAGAAATGGGAATACTGTCTGCTTATATAAAGACCTGAAAATAATCACTTGAGTTTGGGGATTTCAAATAGAACTAACCTCCGTACCGATAGACTTGAAAATGATTGAGAGATGTAGATAGATATATATAACGAAAACACACCCACACAGCATATAAAAAATAGCACTATTGGGTAATGCACAGATATTACGGAGGGTAGTAATAACATTACAATTGACTAACATAAAACAAAACACAATACTTCGTCTCGGAGCTGCGTTCATTTACGAAATGAAAATAGGCAATAAAAAGAAATCGACTAGAATGAAAATAGTAATTCTTTCTACCATTGGCTCAAGTGCTTGAAACATTGGAGGAACAGGCTAGTCAATTACATCGACTCCTGTGGTACTTATTTTATCGACTCCGAAAGAATGAAAGCAAAGTTGATCTCAAAAGTATTTGAACCTAGAAGGTAAAGACAGAAGAAATGCCGCTAAGTACTTTGTCTGACATGCTATCAATTCTGCCAGCTCACCGCTTTTTGGAATGAAAGCAATAATAAAAACAAGAGCACTCAAAGAGCTCAAGCACCCACCAGGGCAACACCAACGTCCTCTCAACGATAAGTCAGAGATGATTTTTAAAATGAGAATATCTGAAATAAACTTAACTGCTCTCACAAACGAGAATACTAAAAACGAACCCGACCGCTCTCAAAAATTAAAGAAAACAGGAAAAATAATTTAGAATCCTTGTCCAATACCGGATCGATCCCAAAATCTAATCAGTTCGTGCTATTCATGAGGTTAAGCATCCCTGAAAGTTTCATCTGAATTCATCCAGCGGCTCTTGAGATAAACAAACCAACACGACTGAAGACAATACCTAATCAATGCGTCTGTTTAATTTGTGTCTTGGATGCTTTAACCAAAATATAATAATATTTATTTTCACAGGATCTCATCTAAAAATACCGAACTACCAAGAATCATCATTTTGTTATTTTTTTCATTCGTGAAATGAAAAATATAAAGTTCACTACCTTTATGCATTTATTTAATTAAAGTTATTCTATTAATTTTTCTTTCATATAATTTTTTTAATGAAAACTGTCGCTAAATATTCATAAAGATCGCCTCTTATCACACAGAGACCAACATTTAAATAATATCTAAGTACATATTTAAGTAAATTGCTTCGGAGCGTTGAAACTCTCACCCTTCCAGAGAGTCGACGCTTAGCACTGATCACTCCTCTACATACAATGTCAGATTATCATGGGTATTATCCTTAAATAATTCCTGCGGCGTGTATTAATAACAGCTCAGCATGGTGAACTACGGCGATGTGTAAGGAAGACGTTTCTGACCAGAAACATTGATTAACACCAGTAACAAATATTCATGACCCATAAGCATCTGTAAGCATTCCACTACTACTACTACTACTACTACTACTACTACTACTACTACTACTACTACTACTACTACCGCTGCTGCTTCTGCTGCTATTATTATTATTATTATTATTATTATTATTATTATTATTATTATTATCATTATTATCTTGAAACACATACATTCGTATCTACAAACACACACACATATACACATGAAATATATATTTGTATATAGCACACGCATTATAATGATATACGAACAAATTGTCTTTGAGAGAGAGAGAGAGAGAGAGAGAGAGAGAGAGAGAGAGAGAGAGAGAGAGAGAGAGAGAAAGAGAGAGAGAGAGAAAGCGAGAGAGAGAGAGAGAGAGAGAGAGAGAGGGAGAAAGAGAGAGAGAGAGGGAGAAAGAGGGAGAGAGAATTCTAAACAGAATTAACTATTGAAGTACAGTTAATACATGTTTGTTGAAGTCTATTATCACACAACGGTTACTTAAAATGTTTCTCCTCGGAGCTATCGTCTGCTGTTTGTTCAATCAATTAAAATCTATTTCAAACCTCAACGAGCTGGCTTTTATTAATTAGTGCTAATGTAACTGCTATGCTAACATAGGTATGTATTGTACACGACAAATTCAAATACATGAGCTGCACACAAATCTAGTTGGATTTTAAATATTTTTGCAAGAAATTTCATTTGATAAAAGTAAATATTTATACTGGAGCAAGTAAAAAGTAAACCTCCTAGAGGTTTCAACAGGAAAAGCGTGGTGTGCTCCGGTTCAAATCATGGCGTAATTAAAAGATACTATAAAACGATGAAACATTAGTTACATGGTGGCACCTTTATCACCTACCTAACTTTATTAACACCACACCAATAGCCGTGCAAATTTTAAGAAGTTAAACTGTCATAGTCTGTATAAGGCAACGCATTCTGGGTATTACAACAGTTTGAATTTCTTCCAACATGAGCAAAACCTGCCATAAATGTAATTTCACTAAAAAGAGAGGTTTTCGTCTTTCTGAGATATCAAGCTACTGTATTTTAAAATCTTGGTACATAAATTTATTAGAAGGTAACACATTTGCATGAGTTCTTTAGTTTATAAAGAAACCATTTGTTTAATTTATTGCGTATTTGGAGAAGATACTCTAGAAAAATGCAGCTTTCAGCAAAAAACTTCATCTGTGAATGTAGAGATGATCGAAAACGAATAAGTGAAGCTAATTAACGTGCATATTTGAAATATTTTGAGTTCAGTAAGTAGCACGTTGATTAAACTTGGTATACGCTTACTTGTTCTTCAGCTGCATATTTTAGAAGAACGTCCAATACAACATTACATTAAATATGTAAAGAAGCTAATTAAGCATTCGAATCTTGAATATGCAAATAAGGCATAATAATTTTTTTCAAATTTCTCTGCTGGATTAAATTCTTCAATTTTCTACTGTTATAAATTTCACCATATTTGAATATAATTACATTGTTGTATCTGTTAAAAGTAACCGCCTGTTTCAATAAAGTGTACAGCTATAATACTATAGCTAACTTTTTTTGACCATTTCTTTGTATGTATCACTTTCTTTGTAGAGAGTCTGTGTATAGTAATAGAAATTCTGGACTTTGTGAATTTAAAAAAATTGCTAGGTTTTTAAATCGGAACGAAATCAATTTATATGCAAAATATATCTCTTGAAATGATCGTAAGTCTGTCAGAGCAAACTCTTTGTGATAGCTGGACACGTGACAACCAGAACAAAAATCACAGTTATCAGTTATGTAAATGGCATACAGATCTACTGAATGTGACACATGAATAATCAGTATTGTTTGAGGGAGATCTTCAAAATCTAGGGCAGTTAATGAGTGAATCTTTCTAAAAAAATTATATATAATTCAAAAGCAGATCAATATTATAAAATTTTACAACATATATAATTTGATGTAAAATTATAAAATTCTATATTTAAAAAAATTTTGTTCATAACAAGTGACCAAAATTTAGAAACTAAATCATCCTTAGAAATCCTTTAACAAAGCCACAAGTTTCAATTTTCTTTTCTAGGCACAAGGCCCAAAATTTTTGGGGAGGAGACCAGTTGATTAGATCAACCCCAGTACGCAACTGGAACTTAATTTATCGACCTCACAAGTATGAAAGGTAAAGTCTACCTCGGCGGAATTTGAACTCGGGCGAAATGCTTAGCGGTATTTCGTCTGACTTTACGTTCTGAGTTCAAATTCCGCTGAGGTCGACTTTGCTTTTCATCCTTTCGGGGTCGATAAAGTACCAGTTGCGCACTAGAGTCGATCTAATCATTTGGCCCTCCTCCACTAAAATTTCGGACCTTGTGCCTAGAGTAGAAAATAATATTTGTTACAATACTGGTTTCAAATTTTGGCACAATGCCAGCAATTTCGTGTGACCCCTGTGCTCAACTGATACTTATTTTATCGGCCCCAAAGGGATGGAAGGCAAAGCAGATCTCGGCGGCATTTGAACTGAGAATGTAAAGTGGGAAGAAATGCCGCTAAGCATTTTGTCCGGTACGGTAACAGTTCTACCAGTTCTCGCTGCCTTTAATGTTCACTACAATATAGATTTCAAAATTTGGCACAAGGCCAGAAACTTCGGGGGTGCGGGCTATTCTATTACATCGACCCAGTTTTCAGCTGGTACTTATTTTATAGACCCGCCCCACCGCCACCGAAAGGATGAAAAGCAAAGTCGACCTCGGTGGAATGTGAACTCAGAATGTAAATGATTCTGCTACCTCGCTGCCTTTGCTACAATTGGTGAGAAAAAGTAAATTCAAATCGGTATTTCCTTGATCACAAATCACTTCTTAATTTTTCATAAAATCTGTTAATTTGCTTAATTTTGATATGGAATCTTTCATGTTGCGTCATGCAATCTTAGTCCTTTACAGTTGACCCGACAATAGAACATTTCATCCGATACACATACGGTATTATTTACTTACGACTTACACTTAGTATTATAATGCCCGTCTTTTCCGGCTCTTTACGCTCTACCTGCAAATCCAGCCGAGGCCAACTTTACCTTTCATCTCACCATAGTCCATAAAATAAAATACTAGTATCAAGATTTTTTGAATGCTGACATGACACGCCACGAACGGAAAATTCCACAAAGTACTGGGAAAGTTCCACCGCATACAGCTTTTGCGTACCGTTATGAGACGTGACCTCACCTATCCTGGGTGGGTATTTCTCATCTCAAATGAGCTGACCGCTTCAATCGTCACTGTAACACCCTCGCTCGTTACCCATTGTGACTACTGCTTGTATTGTGCTCTGTGGTTTGAAGATACTGTGGAAACTGTCTGAAAAGAGACCTGCACGTAACCCTATGGGTAATAATGAAAAGAGAAGATAAAACCTTTATGTTTATCTATAACACAGAAAGTTAACTTGTTGAAAAAATTGACAGTGGTGTAAGAGTGAAGTAGCCAACTGAGTAGTTAAGAATTAGAACAACTATTCACGACCTGAAAAAACAGACAGGGAAACTGTAACAGTTCTATGCTGAAAGTGATGTACGAAAGATAAGAAAACATCATATAGAACGAATAACGAAGTTTTCGAATGAGATTTGTACTATAACTTTAATCAAAACATGACATCGTAAGTGAAGACTGATATATTACATTTTTGATGGTAAGAAGTATAACAAATTATTAAAAAATGTATATAAAATTATATTCACGATACATGTACAAACAATATTATGAAATGTAAATGGATATTGTGTTTAGACTTGGGTCCCACCACCAAGCTGTCCCATTTTATAGATGCAAATATAAAAATTTGAAATTCGCAGGAATTTCGGATAAAGAATTTTTCAACATATACATATATATATATATATGAGAGAGAGAGAGAGAGCGAGAGAGAAAGAGAGAGAGAGAGAGAGAGAGAGAGAGAGAGAGAGAGAGAGAGAAAGAGAGAGAGATAGAGATAGAGAGAGTTTTTGAAGTGATGTACAGATATTGCATTTAT
>NC_068984.1:113887019-113888361 GCF_001194135.2 Octopus bimaculoides | reverse complement strand
ATACGTACATAAACACAAACGCACATAGTCATGTGTACGTATACGTCTACACACATACACACATACATAAATACATACAAAAACACATATGTTCACACACATACATACACACACACCTATATTTACACACATACACAGACACCTATATTTACACATACAAGTGTGTATGTGTGTGTGTGTATTTATGAGCGTGTGTATGTGTAACGATGAGAAAATGGCAGCTTTTGTCTACAAAAATTTACGTTGTTGGAAAAATTCCATTGTTTTTCAGAATAGAATAAGTAATTACCACTTTGATATTGTTTTATTGTACTTCTTTCTATTTGATATTGTTTTTGTCTCAATAGGTTCAATTTTATTAGTTTTTATTAGTGTTTTGATTTTTTTTATGGTTTTTCTACTTAAAATCAAAGTTGTATTTATTGTTTTACTTAAAACAATCGTAGAGAAGATATTTTCTTTGTTGTTACTATTGTTGGATTTCCTAGATCAGCCCTGATGAAGTAGATCGTACGTCAAAGGTGTTACAATCCAGCTGTTCTACTATGTAGATCCCAGACATATAATACCCAGGAGTACATTATCCAATGTACTCTTTCTGTATTTCTCAAGCCGTCACGGTCTGTAATTTGAGAGAGGTTTGGTTGCTATTTCTACCGAGGTGAGTGGTCTCATAGCGCTTATCTACCTTTATTGCCGCCAACTCGTCAAATGTAGTCATTTAGCTCTAGGTTAGCCTCGATCATATTAAACTATGATCAAATTAATTTCACGCATAGTATACCACGACTATTACTGCTAGCTACCATCATAAGTATTTCACTCGGCGTACTAACGATTCGGCCAATTGCTCCCCTTTTTTTACGATGCATATTAGTATTTGCAAAATATAGAGGTATAACGTATGTATAGTACAGTATAGTATAGTATAATATAGTATAAAATAGTATATATATATATATAAACATCGGCTGTGTGGTAAGAAGCTTGACTCCCAACCACATGGTTCCGGGTTCAATCCTACTGCGTAGCACCTTAGGCAAAAGGCTTCTTCTATAACTCAGGACTGACCAAAACCTTGTGAGTGGATGGAAACAGAAAGAAGCACGTTACACACACACACACACATACACGCGTACATATATATATGCTCTGAGTGTCTGTTTTATGTTTTCCAGGCTTATAGAAACACTTGCCTCGCCTTCGTTCTAGTTGAGTGTGGTGTGCTCTAGAAGGTAAGTGTTACACTCATTCTATTATCATGTTGTATCATCAATGGTGGTGGTGGTGGTGGTGTGTGTGTGTGTGTGGAGTGTGAGCTGCTCTCCATGGGACACTGTTC
>NC_068984.1:113885002-113886663 GCF_001194135.2 Octopus bimaculoides | reverse complement strand
CCATACTAAATTCTGGTGCCTAAACTTAAGTACCATATTCACCTGAATCTAAATTATATGTATATAATTATATATATATGTTCGAAGGTTATAAAGGACACAGGTTTCGTGTGTCACACAGCTAGCTAGAGGCGATGGCTTCTTGGAGCTAATTCACGGCAGCTTTCGTCCTAATTTTGGGACTGCCATGTTGGCTTGGCGATAACTATTAATTTCCAGTACCGCTGCCGTAGTCTCCTTTAGAGAGACTTAGAAATATTAATAACTCTCTCTCTCTCTCTCTCTCTCTCTATATATATATATATATATATATATGAGTGTGTCTGTATACGTATATACTTGCATCCGGATTCCATACAGTTTGCGATTACTAAATTCCATTTCCAAGACATAGGGAAACCTGATGCTATAATAGAAGACACCTTACGAACATATGCAATGGGACCGAACACAGAACCATCTAGTAGCGAACTGAGCATTTTAATAACAACACTGCACACCAAACCATACAAAACCTAATCAAAGCCTGCACAAAACCTTGCTACACTACATCTAAAAGTGCCACACACCAAACCACACATCATACAGGTATGCCTGATCGTTTTCTAAGAAGAATGTTAGTGAGAATCACCGTCTTATGAATAATTTAGACTCGTCTGACTACTGAAGCGTTTATAATTGATTGACAGAAACAATATATTTTTCACTAATAATGCTTGTTTCTATGTTCCCCAGGGAGGAGGAAAGAAAAGAACGAAAAATTAAAACCAAGATTAGAGCAAATGAAAACAATAACCCCTTTATTTACCGATATTACAAACGTAGTTCTCTGATTCCAGTATTCAATGGCAATGGACATTACATGAAGATTTATGCAATTGAGAAAATATTAAAATGTTCATACATTCACTTGAGCATGTACGTATAGACATGTACGTATTCATAAACATTCATTTATATGCATTCGTATATTCATACGTTTGCATGTTTAAATATACCCCTGCACATAACCATAAGTACACGCATATATTATCACTCACACACAAACACACACGCTTATACATATATATATACATGCACACTTACATATTTCGAAATAAGTTGTTCTTGTATTGTAAACGTTATCGGTTGCACATAAATTGTGTATGTGTTTTGTTTACACGCCAGTTTGCTTTGGATTAGCGTCCAAAAAAAGCTCGCCACATGACACCGAGTGTTAAAGAACATTGTGTAGGGAGATTTCCCGGGACACTAATCTGTAGCAAATTGACATATAAACAAAACACATACACTATGTATGTGCGACGCATGAGACACACACACATTTAAAAATACATATTACTGTACCAAGGAATTTCTATTTCAAATCTACTATATATATATATATATATATATATATATATATATACTCTTTTACTCTTTTACTCGTTTCAGTCATTTGACTGCGAGCACCACCTTCAAACATTTTATCCGACTCTTTCATTCCTCCGCCTTAATTAATAAGAATATTTCGTTTCTGATTTAGGCATAAGGCAATCAATATTGAAGTGAGGGGTTTAATCCATCCCAGGTAGGAGAGAAAGGAAGTTCACCACGGCGGGATTTGAACTCAGAATATACAGAGCCGGAACAAATAACCCAGGCATTTTGTCGCACATTCT
>NC_068984.1:113879968-113884695 GCF_001194135.2 Octopus bimaculoides | reverse complement strand
TATATATATATATATATATATATATGTATGAGATCTGATCAATAAGTATCCTGACTGTTGCCATAGTAACGAAGCTAAAGCACACAGTGTGAAGCTGCTAGGCACAAATTGACCTTAAACTCTGCTGTGCATGCACACAAAATTTTAACGTTCTATCTAACTTTCTCTATTTACAGAAGTGCTTGGAAGTAACGTGTGCAATGTGCGATCGTCGCATTGACCTTGTCGGAAAAAGTTGTTATGGCAACAACTGCTCAGAGATCTACGCAAAGTTGCAAAAACTGTATGGAGAGTATATGAGAGTGTATGAAAATGTATGGAGAGCGTATGAGTCGCACACAAGTGTACGAGTGTACAAGATGGCCGAAAAAACGTCGATATTGACGAACGTTCTGGGAGACCCGCAACCAGCAGAACTGAGAAAAACAGCGCAGATGTGCATGCAGCTGTGAGGGGAAATCGTCGAATCACAACCTGTGACTTATCAGAGGATGTACAGATTAGTTACGGTTCAGTGCAGTCGCCCATTATCACTGAAGATTTGGGTATTAGACGCATGTCTGCGAAGTTTGTGCCAAAACTGCTTTCAGCTTTTGGCAAAATTTGATGCAAATTCTCTGCTCAACTTTCTCTGTCATATTAAATGCGACGATCACATGTCACACACGTTACTACCTGCTGAAAATAACAGAGTCAATGGTATCTTCGCAAATTATTTTTTCGTGAATTATTTGCTTCGTTTATACACACACATACACACACACACACACACACACACACACATACATATATATAATTTATATTTTTTGACATCTATACGTGTGTGTATGTATATATATAAATACATACACTGACATCTTTACAGGAATATAAATGCAGTGAAATAAATATGGGGCCCGAAGAATGTTATAAACAAGCATCAGAATCAAAGGAAGGCAAAGAACATATTTAAATAAAAGAACTAACATATTCTTCTTCACTATTTCGAATAAACAGAATCATTTATTTCACTTTTCGCGATTGGAGACGAAACAAGAAAATTAGGTGACTTGTCTTTTCTGTTACATAATTGAATATCTTTCTAGGAGACAGCGTGGAGCCCCTGCAGTAGTTCAGAATACATAATAACTGAGCTGGAAGTTTGCTATTAATCTTTACCGCTTGAAAACTCCATCTTCGCTAAAATAATCACAATTTCTGAAGACTTTATCTGATTTAACCTCCACCCTCCAAAGAAGGAAAAAATAGTTATTTGACTTGTATATAAGTCTAATAGGATCGGTATGGTGCCTGGCAAAAGTTCCACTTCTGCTGTTAGTGATGTTATTTTTCAATCGACAATATATTCAGCTCGTGCTGACACTGTGAACTGTTCGTTAAATAGGCGATAGAAAATCATTACTGTAAATAATGGCAATAAAGAAAACATTGACGAATGAATTTTTGAAGTTTTTCAGTATTGAATTTAATTCCGTTTTTTAGGTGTAACTCACGCATGCATCCATGCACCCACCCACCCAAACCACATCGCATATACGCAAAATGCACATACGTATATACAATACATTGAAGTATATATATACCATAGTCAAATAAACAGAAAGGCTAGCCTATCTATCTATCTATCTATCTATCTATCTATCTATCTATCTATCTATCTATCTATCTATCTATCTATCTTGATGTTTGTTTCTATGTCAAGTTTTATACAAAAAAAAAAATCAAACACGATAACATTGAACTCAATTAGAGTACATGTTTAATAAACTTTTACAAGGAGTTTATCCCCATCAAAAAAAAAAAAAACTTGCCAAAAAGATCAGACTTACGAAGACAAACTAAAATTTCAAAGTCACTGTCAACGTTTTCCTTGTAAAAGCTTCTTTTTGTTAACCCTGAGGCAACCCCGAAGAAGTAAACCTCGAATCAAAGGAAATTTATATGTGAATGTTGCTGCTGTTTTTTTTTAGATGTATGTAGAGTTACAGAGTTACATTATCTGATGCGTCCAATTTTTTTAAAGGTGGAGTGTAAATTGAGAGAGATTTGGTTGCGATTTACAGAAAGTCGAACTGTCAGATAGAGGCATCTCAAGAGTAATATTGGTGCATTAATGCTTTTGACTGAACAGAAAATCCCCCGCATATTTTCGTGAAGCGGGAGTGGTATGAAACGTCAACGCCTCTTTCAAAGTCATTATTAGTGTAGAAGGAAATAAGATGGTTTCAACTACGTATTTAGTCGCGCTCCAAGTCTGTCACCAATTCTACGTTGCTTGCTACTACACAAAACAGGAGAACATGGAGACAACAGACCCCCTCTTGCTTCCACCATTTATTGCATTCATTTATCAACAGTAGCATGATCATAGATTCGTGTAAAGTTCTGAATACATTCCAAGAAATCAATTATGAACGTGATTTGCAAAGTTGAGTGATTTTTCCACGTAATCAGTAATGGTTAATTTGCAGGTTTCTGCAGTTCAGCAGAAATGTTCTGAGCTAATATTGAATAACTCACTCACATTGTAATTAAGACTAATTTCTGTCAAAATTAATAAGAATCTTTAACAGTGGGATGCCGAGTTTGGCAAAATTTAATTTCCATTTCATAATCATGTAAACATTTACTTTTTGGTATCACATTAAAGGTAAGGACCTAAATTAAAACCACAGCTCGAGTAGCAGTGGTCAACTCAATAGCGAGCAAATGAAGTCTGTGGAGTATGTGGAATCTAGAGACGGAGCATTTAGGGGATCTAGGAAGGTACGTGGAGTGTAGTGAGGCAAGTGGAATCTAGAGGTACATGCAGAGCCCAGAAAGGCAGGTGGGGGTCCAGTGAGGCATGTGGAGTCTAGAGGTACATGGGAGACATAGGGAGACATGCGTGGACTACAATCATTCGGGGTTCAGGAAGGTATGTGGGGTCTAGAGGTACATGTGGGGCGTAGGGAGACACGCGGGGACTAGCATCATTTGGGGTCATGTGGGTCTAGAGGTACATATAGTGTCTAGAGGTACATAGGGAAACATGCGAAGACTAGCGTCAATTGGAGTCCAGAAAGGCATGTGGAATCTAGTGAGGCATGTGGAGTCTAGAGGCACATGGGGGACACAGGGAAACATGCAGGGAGTAGCATCGTTCGGGGTCCAGGAAGGCATGTGGTAACTAGAGGTACATGTGAGGCATAGGAAGACATACGGGGACTAGCACCGTTCGGAGTCCAAGAAGGTATGTGGAGTCTTGAGGTACATGTGGGGAATAGGGAGACATGCGAGGACTAGCATCATTCGGGGCCCAGAAAGGCATGTGGGATCTAGTGAGGCATGTAGAGTCTAGAGGTAGATATAAGGCATAGGGAGACATGCGGGGACTAAGGGTGGTGTGTTGGACCTATGATGGCCTGTGAGACTCGGGAGTGGCATAAACGGTGATAGTATTAAAATGGCTCTAATTTTTAAGTTGATGGTCTACGCTAAAGAAGTCTGAAGTTGTTTGTTTTCCAGTTGCATTTACAATAATTTTATTTCAATAATAAAGTAGTGATTATCATATGAAAGTATATCCCTTTGGCATCAGTTTATTTTAAAGATGATTCAAGGTTGAAAAATTCAACATTAAACATGCCGTTCTGGTAAAATACAATATTTCATGGCTTTTTCTTATGCTGAAAAAACATCAAAAACAAAAACATAAACAACAGCAGAAAACAAAGACAAAACAAGATCGGAATTTGTTTATTCTTGTAAACACTTCCATGAATATTTATTAAGAAATACACAGATTCGTACTCGTTAGGAGACGTTTTTTTTTTTAATACAATAGCTTCACTACTTCTTGAAAAAAGACTGTTGATACTTCAGAACCTTTTAATACTGCTATAAAATTTCTGTATTATATTTCTGCATCTTATTTATATCAATAATGTTTTAATCGGTATTAAAATATGTCTCTATAGAATTCTGTGCCTTTTAATAAGTGTTTCTGAATATTGCATGTAAGAATTTTACAATACTCTTTTACTCTTTTACGTGTTTCAGTCATTTGAATGCGGCCATGCTGGAGCACCGCATTAATCGAGCAAATCGACCCCAGGACTTATTCTTTGTAAGCCTAGTACTTATTCTATCGGTCCCTTTTTGCCGAACTGCTAAGTTACGGGGACGTAAACACACGAGCATCAGTTGTCAAGCGATGGTGGGGGTACAAACACAGACACACAAACACACACACACACACACACACACACATATATATATATACATATATACGACGGGCTTCATTCAGTTTCCGTCTACCAAATCTACTCACAAGGCTTTGGTCGGCCCGAGGCTATAGTAGAAGACACTTGCTCAAAGTGCCACGCAGTGGGACTGAATCCGGAACCATGTGGTTGGTAAGCAAGCTACTTACCACACAGCCACTCCTGCGAATTTTTTTTACGGTTATTCTTTGTAATTTACTCGTACGCGTCGAAATTCTTCAATGCTATTCCTGAAGTGCCATTGCACCTTTTGCTTTTCATGACTCTTTTATTGTTCCCTTTTGTGCCTTCTTTTGTTGCTTCCTGTGTATTGCGAATATACTCTTGGCTACTATCACTGACTTTCTTTACTTGATTTATTGCTGTTGTCTGTTTCTCCTTTCAGTCTTTTTCGACTGAGTACTGTATACAATAAGCTCATTATATATATATATATATATATATATATATATATATATATAT
>NC_068984.1:113876412-113879958 GCF_001194135.2 Octopus bimaculoides | reverse complement strand
AAAGAATACATATTTTTTCTTTCAATTTTTATTTTCCAGTTAATCATATGACATAATTCGTTTATACAACCGACACGTGTTTCTGCAAGTATCGACACGTGTTTCTGCTATTTTCAGCTACGCCCTTTCACCCAGGGTCTGTTTACATTTATATGTATGAGCGCACTATTTCCGGAAATTTGAAATATGGCACCATAGAATATTCTTGAATTTATTCAGCGTTAGCTTTTACTTCAAAAAGAATTACTCTTCTACCAGTTCTGAGTTGTTTTTAATAGTTATTTCCGTTTGCACGTTGTCAGTTACATTCTCACATACACACACACACATATGTACACACACATACGCATGCACACACATACACGCGCATACGTACACACACATATGCACACACACATACACACACGCACGCGCATAAACGTATGTTTGACATTAGACTAATGTACCACAATATATATTATATAACTGTGTGCTTTGATAGCGTTCATTTTTCTCGACACGTATATAATATGGAAATAACTTTAAAAAGTTGGTAGAGAACAAGGAAGGATATAGATAGATCGAGAGAGAAAGGGAGTGAGTGAAAGAATGAAAGAGAGAAAAAAAAAAGAAAGGAGGTTTCTGTATTTTCTGATATGTATGAAATTAAAAAGATCTGCGTCCAATGTTTGTGTGACGAAACAAAAACTAGTGAAGAATCCCAACGGAACGAAAATAGAGAGAGAGAAAATATCAATTGTAAATCAATATAGAAAATACAGAGAACTTAGTAGATTAATATCTTGGTGAAAGAAAGTATTTCATAGCGTATTCATTTTGATTGAGGCAATGTCAATACAACTGAGGGAAGAAAAACTTTCGTTGTATGAAAACTTTTATTTTATCGAAAACTCATTAAGATAACTGGAAATAGCAATACAAAGCCAAAGAAACACTCGTTGAATACACAGTCCTCCCAGTATTTATAACGGTGATGTTGTATATAATGACATTAATCATTTATATTTATGTAACTAAATCAGTGTTTTTAATTCTTAGGATATCAGAGTTATTCGTCGTATGACAGACAACTTTGGAAATATACTTTTGCCACCATGGGCAATATTAGGAAATATGGTATATATACAACTTTTATCAAATTTGTTAGTGCTAATGCAAAATGATGAAATCAATGCTAATTTGTAAGGGAAAAATATCTATTTCTCTGTTATTTACACCTGTTCCTGCTGCTCCTCCTGCTGCTCCACCCCCTGCTGCTACTGCTCTTCTTGTCTATGATTTTTTCTCTATCATCATGCGTAGTGCTCATGAACTCATTGCCTGCCACCAAGCCTTCTTTTATCACTCTTTTACTCTTTCTCTCTCTCTCTCTCAGTTCCTCCTCTATACGATATAAAACGTAACTGGAGAATTCAACCAACCAACCAACGTTTATATCACTATTATCATAAAGAAATAACAAAACTAATAACTAATATTAAAAATATATTGTAAAAGAAGAAAACAACAAAAATAAAAAAAAAAGCAATATGAAGTATAGAATAATTTAAATTCTTTCTTTTTCATATGAAATTTATTATACTTATTTCAGGCGCTAGACCGTTAATATTTCGACAAGTTATGAAACGATTACGTCGCGTTGACGAGCCCTCATTAAATATGGAATCTACTACTATTGATTTTTATGTAACCACATATATGTGAACATATTTCTTACTGTTTAATGTTCCTAATGTTGTAATCATTAATTATATATTCTTCTGTATATAACCCTACAATGAAAAGAGACGAGATAAGAACTTAACAAAAAAGATGGACTGAAAACTTTCCAGTGGAAGAGAAATACCGTGTGATTTCGTAAAGACATATAGAAAGTAAAATGAATATTAACAATAAGCAAAATAACATCATGATGATGAAAACGGCAGCCATGATGATAATATTTAGCAAGATTAATTGACAATAACTACATCGAACTAGTTATATTTAAAGAACTGTTTAAGAAGAAAAGTAAAACGATCTCTTGTATGTAGTTACAATAACATTGAATATAGAAAATATGTTTAGATGAAATTTTCTTTACCTGCAAGTTTGAGCGAAGCAGTTTACTATTTACAAACATAGGAAACATACACATACAACACAAATTATTTATATATTGTGGTTTCGGGTTCAGTCCCGCTGTATGGCACCTTGAACAAGTGGTTTCTACTATAGCTCCAGGCCAACCAATGACTTGACGGAGTCTGGTAAACGGGAACTGTGTGAAGGTCCGTCGTACATTCGTGTGTGTGTGTATATATATATATATATATATATATATATATATATATATATATATATATATAGTGAGTTCAAACAAGAAAAACGGCAAAATGCAACAACGCGAGGACGTGATACAGATATTGTGTTACTGGACGCTCAGGTAAGGGAAGAAAGAGAATTTGACGTTTCGAGCGGAGCTCTTCGTCGGAAATATAGGAAAGTCCAAAGAAGGGAAGACGGAGGAAAAATAAATCGCCAACGATATACACGAGGTTACATTGATATATATATACACACAATGAGCTTTCACATAGTTTTATATATATATATATGTATGTGTGTGTGTGTGTGTGTGTGTGTGTGTGTGCATGTGTGTGTGTAAAGGTAAGATACAAGGATCAAGGTGTAGGAAGTTAGTGAGCTTCAAGCAATCCGTAGATGGTATAAAAAGCAACTTTCAGGAACAATAGTGGTTTATTGGCGCAGAAGGTTGGAAATTTTTCCCGTATCGAAGTACGATAAACTGAAAAAAAGTTAACTGGGGTTGTTGTATCTGCGAATAAACATCCAAAAATTAGGGAATAGAGTAGATAAAATTCAGGCTACCTATGTTTCATAACTAGCGAAACCTTAGTAGTAGTAAATTATCCAAACCAGGGGTAGACCGCAAACTACTCTTCAGGCCGAGGATAACTTGGTTATATGAAGTTTACATTGTCTTTAGGAGATCCAGTCTAAACTCGTTGGGGATTCATAATGTAACTGAAACAACTAGTGTAACACTATCTTTATCCTTGAGTAGCAACTGTTATTTCGTATTTGCTTATTACAAGAAAGTATGTAAAATGGCTAATATTTCTTCCAAAATTTACATTTGTTACATTTATCCAAACCCCAAAGAATCTCTCTGAACATATGGCTATGATGCTCCCCCACTACTCCTACTCACGATCAGTGGTGCACATATGGTCAGCCACTAAGGGACATGGTCAAGTGGTTACGATCAAGCAATTAACAAGCAAATCTGTGATATTGAGGAGAATGCTTGCTATAATGAGATTTCTGCTTCGGCAACTCAGTGCTGAGTATGTCTGAAATGTAATGGAAAATAGGTCAGTTTCAAGACATTGATCTCCGAATCTCAAAAGCAAAGTTTGAAGGGAATAGTATAGATTTCCTTTGATTTCTAGGTAGAAACAAATAAAAAATGAAAAGTTTGTTACACAGTGTAATCTCTCTCTCTCTTTCTGTGTGAGCGTGTATATATATATATATATATAT
>NC_068984.1:113874241-113875819 GCF_001194135.2 Octopus bimaculoides | reverse complement strand
AGAGAGAGAGAGAGAGAGAGAGAGAGAGAGAGAGAGAGAGAGAGAGAGAGAATAAACTGGTATATAAAAAACAATCAGTTGATAAATATTAAGACTGACTACAGAAATACGTAGATGAATCGATAGATTAGTGCTTGGTCCATTGGATTCTAGGGATATTACTTTACATGAAGACTTGTTATATAAAGTCAGTATGCAATGACATGTGGCTATGTAATGTGCATGGAGAACATAAGTCTAGCGTTTCCTTTCGCTGTATTATCTATTTGTTTCACTCACTGGATTGTTCCCATACTGGGGCACCGCACTGAATGGATTAGTTGATCAAAACGTACCCGGTATTTATTTTAAAACCTGGTACTTCTTCTATTGGTTGCTTTTGCCAAAGCAATTAATTTACAGAGATATAAGCAAACCAATACCGGCAGCAGAGGACACACAAAGCACAAACAGTAAGATACATATACACCACACAAACGCTCATAGTGATGCATATACATAGATATACACACAGACACACACACATACATATATATATATACACAAGCTTTTTTCAATTTCCCTTTACGAAATGCACTCACAATGCTTTGGTCGGAATAAGGTTATAGTAGAAGACATTGCACGACGTGTAACGCAGTGAAACTGAACCCAAGATCGCATGCTTGTGAAGTAAGCTTCTTAACTACACACACACACACACACGCACGCACGCACGCACGCACGCACGCACACACACACACACACGTACACACGTACACACACACACACGTACACACACCTACACACACCTACACACGCAAAAACGAAATGAAATGAACGAAAATAGCTGAACACTTGTATATTATGGATTGCACTTAATGATTGAAACAATGTGCTGTACGTAACCATTGAACCTATTAACATCTGAATAAATCGATCGGTTGAAAATTTAACATTTTTAGTCACGGCATAGCGCAGTGTTATATATATATGGACCTCGATGGCATTTCGATTTCATTAGACATAAAATTCGAAATTTAAATCATGAATCGAGTACGTTATACGAATCTGTAGTGATTTCTTCTGGATGGATATTAGAAATGACACAATTATGTAACGAGATCTTTAAAATAATGGTAGTATTGCACTGCTAGTAGAAAAGATAAAAATAAAACAAAAACCAAAACATATAGGCAAAAATGTTATGGACGCATTCCAAATGGGATTTATTGTAAAAGACGTAATAAAAATCATACTGGGAATCTGACATTGCTATAAACCACCAGATTACATCGAAAAAGGAAGATATATAAAAATATACGAATATATATATATATATATTTGTTTCGAGTAAAAGTCAGGAAATGACAATGTAATGAAATAATAGGATACATTTTAAGAAATAGCAATACGGCGAAAGAGAAGAGTTTCATTGTTCGAGAGATAATATGTTGCAGATATTATATAAAGTCACACAAAGTGCATCTGATAGAAAGAGAAAATACAAACCTTGTATATATATATATATATATATATATATATATATGTATGTATATACACACACCTACATACGTGTATGAATATAGGTATAGGTATATA
>NC_068984.1:113873562-113874022 GCF_001194135.2 Octopus bimaculoides | reverse complement strand
TATATATATATATATATATATATATATATATATGTAAATATGTTATGGAATTAAGAAAGATCTATCAAGAGATATTTGTTATTTATAGATAATGACAAGGTCTATTTTTCAGGAAGTTTTCGTTACGACATCTAAATTGAGTTTACTATATAGATAACTTCATTCATTGTAAACCATCCCTTTCGGGCGAGCCATACATATATAAATGTATAATTACATAAATACATAGATATGTATATGTTTGTGTATGTTTATACATACATACATACATATATATATATATATACGTATATATATGTATCTGTATATATAAGTATATATATACATGTATATATATATGTATCTGTATATATAAGTATATATATATATATATGTATATATATGTATATATATATATTTATATATATATGTATATATATATACACATATATATATATATATATATATATATATATATATA
>NC_068984.1:113870373-113872239 GCF_001194135.2 Octopus bimaculoides | reverse complement strand
ACACACACACACACACACACACACACACACACACAGACACACACAGACACACACACGAAAGTGCACGCACACACACATGCGTTGATGCATGCCACAATGTTTTATATTTTTCTAACTATACTATTGGATAAATAAACCAAATTCTATATTTGGTTTATATTTGAACAAATTCAAAATACCTTCATGTGTGAGCTTAGTACTTTCATATTTTGAAACATAAGAAACGTGTGCACACACACTATACTCACATACATATACACAAAGACACACACACACATACATACATACATACATACATACATACATACATACATACGTACGTACATAGTCAATTCAATGGACAAATAATTCGAAAAACGAAAAGAGAAAATAACGAATGCGAGGACGTGCACAAAAATTATATTAGTGTGACGCACGGTGAAAAGGGAGTGCTTTTAACGTTTCGACTGTGGCTCATACACACACACACACACACACACACACACACACACACACACACACACACACACACACACACACACACACACACACACACACACACACACACACACACACACCTTCCTACCTACCTATCTACCTACCTACATACTATAGAATTCGGAATCTGAGAAAAATGGATGTGACTGACGTCGGAAAAATGAATTACAGTAGTGTTTGTAGAAAAGTTCATTGAGTTGATTCGCTGTGAGGAGAGAAAGACTAATATATCGAGCACTTGCCCCGAAATATAGAATATACAAAAATGTTGTCGTCTGGGTACAAAATTTCGAATGAAAGATTGAATACATTTCATTTGTTAAGTTTATCTTTAAAGATTTTCTGTAGAAAATATAGCCAGCACGAAGTTTTGTTACAACGTTTCTTATCAAAGATAACTTTAACTTGTGATGTAAAGAGCACTGCTAACGCAGTCGAACACAGCACAGACTCTTAAAATGTTTAATATACTTTAGAGTATTCCAGACGTGAACACCCTGTCTTCCAAAGGTTTGACTATATCCTAAAATGCGTCCGAACTTGTGTTATTTGAGTGGAATTCGGCTGATATTTCTAAAATGTCAAGTGGTAACGTATTGTTTCGTACGGTGAAGTTTAATAAGCTAAACGAAAATAAAGAGCCTCTTTGCGGTCACATAACACGCGAGAAATAGTAGCCAGAAAAGAGTCAGTTATGAATCTAGGAATAATTGTTGAAAACAAACATTAAAACTCAGTTTTCAGCGGTCCTCTACTTATCTGTTTCCACTTATGTATATACGTTTGTAGAATATTCTTTTTATTTATTAGCATCTTTTCCTAAAAGGAGGAAACTAGTTTCTCGCAAAGAAACTCCATCACTCATATTTGGATAATAGAGAGCTTTAAAAAAGTCTTACATATCATAACTGGTCCATGTACAAATATGATCTTTAAAGTGTGTGGTAGCCGTTTCTTTCTTGTGCTTGAAAATACTAGCTTTTCCAGATTATCGCTTGACATTTACATGATCGAGTGAACCAATGGTTATTGGTGCAAATGAAAAATATATTCAGAATACAAGAGCTGGAGGTTTCCAAACAGTTTTCCATACATATTCTCCTGTTTGCGTATTTTGGAAGAAATGCTTATATCTGCTGGGCAGCTGTCATCTATGACTATATACGGCTTTTCAGTCAGATCTGTTATGTCATATTTCTGTCAGATCTACTATGTCAGGTCAGTTATATTTTCATGGTATGAAAATATTCCACCAGTACGCTTATGCGTATATGTATATGTGCATGTATCATGTATGTGGTATGTCTGCTTCACCCTGTATTTCTGTATGTATATATGTTTCTCTGTGTGCATATGTATGTATATATATATATATATATATATATATAT
>NC_068984.1:113868263-113869594 GCF_001194135.2 Octopus bimaculoides | reverse complement strand
ATATATATATAGATATAAAGATTTATTAATAGAATTTCAGATAATAAAAGTAGTAAACAAAATGCATGCTGATTCTGAGAAACGTCTGGTATATTTCTACTGTTTTTCTTACAGATTAAAGAATTAATGTTACTTAATCTATTTCTCTGTCTCAAAAACCCACATTTTATGTGTTCTTAAACTGGCAGGAGGCATTCTAACAGTATTGGATTAGAGTTTGGTTTAAATGGCACGATCAAGCAAAATGATCGGAATACTTTACGGTGTCTTTTATAAACAGATTTAGTACCATTGCACGTATTAGCGTTATTAATGTCAGCTATAACCGTTGTGTACATTTGCATGTATTTATGTATGTATGTATGTATGTATATATATATGTATGTATGCATGTGTACCTATAAGCATTAATGCAAGTACACATATATGTGCAAATTACCTATTTATCTATCTATATATCAGGCTGAATAAAACATAAGCAACGTTTAGAAACACAAAGTATTTCATCAATGCGGAAATTTTATTCACCAAAGTAAGTACCTTTATAATCAACAGATTTTTTCCAATGACTTACAAGTTTGTTTATTTCGGTAACATAAAAATCTAGAGTTCTGGAGCTGATGAACTCTGTGAACGCACTTTCAGCATCGGATTGATTTTTGAACTCCTTCCCTCGCAGGAAACCATCAGGCTGCTTAAAAAAGTAGTAGACGGTAGGTGAAAGGTCCGGGAAATAAGCTGGGTGGGGAGGAACTTCGTAACCAAGTTCCCTCAACCTCTGGAGCGTCATTAGCGAAACGTGTAGTCAGGCATTGTCATGAAAAATGATTGGCCCTCTTCTGTTGATCAGTCTGGGATGGAGGAGTAGCAGTTTTCCGTTCTTTTGGCAATTTCATGGCAATATGTTTCTGCAGAATGGTTTTTTCCGGGTTTTAAGAAGTTATAGTGGATGAGTCCAGCAGTACATCACCAAACAGTCACCATAACCTTTTTTTTGAAGAGCTGGTGTTTAGGGAATGTTTTCAGTGCTTCATTTTGGTCCAACCACTGCGAAGAGCGTTTTTTATTATTGTGCAGAATCCACTTTTCATCGCAAGTTACAATATGGTCGAGAAATGGATTGGTTTAGTTACGGAGAAGAAGCGACGAGCAAATTTCATATCTGCGCATTTTCTGATTTTCATTCAAATCGTGTGGTACCCGATTTGTCGAGCTGTTTTGATTTTCCAATCGCATGCAAATGGTTGCAGTGTGGCAAGAAACCAACAGAAAAAGGACCGGGCTTAAAATAGAAAAGAAGTAGTGGGGTCGATTTATTTGGCCAAAATTTC
>NC_068984.1:113863797-113867834 GCF_001194135.2 Octopus bimaculoides | reverse complement strand
ATATATATATATATATATATATACATCCACAATAATTACAAAAATGGTTAATTTTAAATCACATCTCCAAATGAAAATTTTCTCTTACATTTCAATCATTCATTTTATACAATTCTTCATTTAAGCTATTCTTTTTCTTCAATTTAGTCTCTGTGGCAAGAAATGCATTGGCGTCAGAAAAACGGAAATGTTATAGAAAAAGACCATTATATGTGTATCATGAAAAAACAGACTTCAACAGAGGTTGCTATATATTTTTCCTTCTTTTTTTTTCTATAAGTAATATAAAAATACGTAATTGACATTAGCTCACAACTTATTCATAAAAGTATCAGCGGGGACAGGCAAGTGGAATTAATGCGACATTGAGATATTCTGAATTAGTCTAAGAAAAGTTAGGATTAAGAAAAACGAAGAAAGGAAAAAGAATGATACATATCTGTGTGTATAAACGTATGAAAAAAAGAAAACACAAAGAAAAACAATAATAAAAGCATCCAAAGGAATAGTCCAGCAATTATGGTCCTAGCATCTTAAGAGATTATTAAGAATAAACCAATGGTGTTTATGGAAGATATATATGTTATGTGTTAGCACTCCGTCGCTTACGACATCGAGGGTTCCAGTTGATCTGATCAACAGAACAGTCTGCTCGTAAAATTAACGTGCAAGTGGCTGAGCACTCCACAGACACGCGTACCCTTAACGTAGTTCTCGGGGATATTCAGCGTGACACAGTGTGACAAGGCTGACTCTTTGAATTACAGACACAACAGAAACAGGAAGTAAGAGTGAGAGAAAGTTGTGGTGAAAAAGTACAGCAAGGTTCGCCACCATCCCCTGCCGCAACCTTGTGGGGATTTAGGTGTTTTCGCTCTGGATGTTTCGGTCTGGGAATCGAAACCGCGATCCTATGACCGTGAGTCCGCTGCCCTAACCACTGGGCCATTGCGCCTCCACGGTTCAACGATTATCTAGCAATAGCACAGGCCCTTTCACATTTTTGGGTGATGTTTAGCGTGCTGGAAGACTACTGGGAGTGAGGCACCCCTCAGAGTTTGTTAAAGCATGTCTCTACGAAAAGGTCACTCTAATATAAAACAAAATATGCAGGGAAAATGGAATTGAATGTTTTAGGGATTTTTTTTGTTCCCGCTTGAGATTATGGCACTCCCACATTCCTGAGCCTGCAACCCATATTAGCACTGGATATTTTGACCTGCCTTATTTCTAGATCAAGTATGTACGGTGGAGAGCATCTGTGAGGTGCTGCGCAAGCCTTATTAGACTTAAATCTAGGTTGTACAATAACCGGCGAGGCGAACTTCTGATGCCAGGTCGATTAGGAGGGCGTAGTGATGAACATAGAAGCCATGGGCGTGAACCTGGATGGAGCCGACCGCGTGAGCAATACCTTAATGCACAAGCATTGCTGGCATTTTGTATGAGCAATGATCAGTGATGGTTTTCCTCGGTCACGAGTGGACAACCGTCACCACATCAAATATACGTAATCTTTGTAGTTGTTTCTCACTGCCTGAGAGTCAATGATGAATTACGTCTTCGTAACTTGGTGGTACGGCGAAAGCGTCCAATCATATAGGCATCTGACTTAAAATATTTGCTGGAGCCGCTTTGATCGACTAAACCATCCAAAGTACAACACCAGCATGGCCTCTTGGCCTCCGACTCACGGAAAGAAAAAGAACGTTCTCATACACGCAAACACTCGCATACATGTATATCATTTTACGAATATTACGTTTTGTCGTTTAAAATTTTTCAGAACACAATTGTTAGTGGAATTCGAGTGAATATAAATTATCAGCAGAAATTCCGCCATAACCATTCTAACACCACCACCATCACCATCTTTATCATAATGATTATTATCAGCATTACAACCATTATGATCGACATCAGCATCAACGTTAAGGTGGTGACAATGATCATGAACATGATGAAGCTGGTGACCACGATATAAATTCAGTATAAACGAAGCTGTGTATTTGTATATTTTAAATACAAATACATTCAAGCGTTAAAACTTCCTCGCTACAATACGTCTCTAGGAAGAAAAATTCTTCCCTATAAATAATGAGTGTTAAAATAAACCAATCAGGGCAATAAATGACCTCATTGGAATGTAGGCCACGTATTTCTGCGTTGTTACGCTTCATCAGCTACAGACACAGAATACAATTCAAATTGCCATTCTTAAATGTCAGCAAAGATAATAAAGAATGAATTTCCTGGCGCATGCAAAGCTTCGTCAAGCTGAAATTAATTAAATGAATATCACAAAAAAAAACTAATTAATCAAAATATTGCTGTGTACATTTGTATTTAAAGCGGTCGTGTACACTCAAACGTGGGAAGCTCTTAGAAATGCTGTAGAAATGCATAATCTGTAATAGAAATACTATTTTTGTGTTGCAGACTTCTTTTTGTTAAGCTAAACGAAAAGAAAATCAGTCGGAAATGAGTGTGTTTGTGTGTGTTGTGTTGTGTTTTGTGTGTGTGTGCGCGCGTACCTGTCTGTCTACTTATCTATCTATCTTATCTTATCTTATCTATATATCTATCTATCTATCTATCTATCTATCTATCTATCTATCTATCTATCTCTCTCTCTATCTTATCTATCTTATCCATCTATCTATCTTATCCATCTATCTATCTTATCTATCTATCTATCTTATCTATCTATCTATCTTATCTATCTATCTATCTTATCTATCTATCTATCTATCTTATCTATCTATCTATCTATCTATCTATCTATCTATCTATCTATCTATCTATCTATCTATCTATCTATCTATACATAATACACACATAGATACATACGCACGTACATACATATATCGGATAATAAGAGTCTTCTGATTGAAAAAAAAAGTTATTTTGAGTCAGTTGTCTGAATAAATATTTAAATATCAACATGTGCAAGAGTCAGATATATAACGCAACCCCTTAAACTTCTGAAAGAAATCCAAACAAACGATTAAGTCAATTTTTAATGAACTCCAAAGATCTGGGGCCATGGTTTCCGGATTTATTTTTGCATATTGTTGTTGTTATTCTTTTTTCTTTCTTTTGATTTTCTTCTATCTAGTTTCTTATGCATTTATTTATCTATTTATTTATTTATTCCATAGTTTTCTTTGCTTTCTTTTCTTAATCCTAACTTTTCTCTAACTAATATCTGAATATCTCAATGTCGCATTAATTCCACTTGGCTGTCTCCGTTGATACTTCCATGAATAAGTTGCGAGCTAATGTCAATTATGTATTTATATATTACTTTTTAAAAATAAAAAAGAAACGGAAAAAAAGCAACCCATGTAGTGGTCTATTATTTATGAAACAACCATGATGGTGTTTTTTTTATGAGTTTTTTTTCCTGACGCCAATGGATTTGTTACTATCGAGACTGAATTGTAGAAAAAAAAAAGAATAACTGAAATAAAAGAAATGAAACAAAATAAATGAATGAAAATGTATAAAAAAAAGAAATCAAATGTTTTTGAGATGTAATTTAAAATTAACCAGCTTTGTAATTGTTGTGTATATATATATATATATGAAACGTTTGACAGTGACATCGAAGTTTCGGTTTGTTCGCCTTCGTCAGACAGTGTGACGAAAGCAAGGGAGTAGACAGCCAAGCCATTTGCTTGTAAAATTTTAACAAATATATACTATATATATATATATCAGCATTATTTATTTACGATAAGTTTAAATCAGAATAACTGAAAGAAGTTAAAACTTTACAAAACCTTACTGAGAGTTAAATAAGAAAGTAAACATATTCGTTCTACACTACTGATACGCAGAAAAAGAGAAAGAGTTTTCTGACGGATCGTTCCATGGTTTGTTGACCACTCCCCAGTGAAGGCTTCCTTCCTGCATCAATAGCATACACCAGCTCATAAACCAGCCCTGAATTAGAGAAGCAAAATATTGGATAATCTAATTTGTATATTTGCGCTATTAACAGATTGCCATTAATTAAAGAAAGTCTATTGATG
>NC_068984.1:113862638-113863721 GCF_001194135.2 Octopus bimaculoides | reverse complement strand
ATATATATATATATATATATATATATACTACATATGTGGAAAATCGGTGTGTGTTTGCGGCGTTGTTAGCTAACTCCTCCTGCATCGTTTTATTGATTTTGATGAAACTTGATATGTGAGTAGAACTCATGTTTGGAAACCTCGTCACATACTTCGATTATTGAAAAAAATCGATAATAGGGTTACTCCAATGGATCCTTCTATCTACTACATATTAATAATATTTAATTCAAACAACCCAAGGGAAATAACCCATACCACTTGCAGTTTTTAGCGAAGCGATCAATATTTGATTCTTACGATCAGCCGACCTAATTCTGCATTTCACTACTCGCAGTTTTGAACTGCTAAACATTATTATTGCACTTCCTTAATTTGAATCTTAAACCTTAAAGACTTCATTCATACATTTCTATACATACATACGGTTTTGAATGCCCATTACTCCGATAATTCTGCATTTTTACAGTTACACTTTTTCCATGACAGTAGATAAATTATTTATTCCACAACGTATTTGTAGTGGCTTCATGCAGGCACAGCATGGATTCGATCCTCGATTGCCAAATTTTACTTAAAACTTCAACAGCGCTTTTCTCACGGTAAAATAATAGTTTTTCTGTGAATGACAGCAGTTATACATTTCCCAGATGCCTTCGCTAAGCAGAATAATGTCTTTGCCGCTTGACCCTTCTAACTTCTTCTAGGCCACCACTGGCTGGAATGGAGATAACAGACCTCCAACGAAATCCTTTGTTCTCAACAATATGTTTATCATTCTGACTGCTTTTCGATACTTATAAAAACAAGAACTTCGCAAGCTAAAGGCAGTTACTGAGAGCGACCATCAGTGAGTGTGAACGTTATTATTATTGCACTTTCTTCGAACACTTTATATATCTATATAACCTCTCTCACCAATCTCCGACAATCTTTCTCACCAATCTCCGAAAACCTCTCTCGCTAACCGCCAAGAATCTTTCCCTCCGCCAGCTGACAATTTTTTGTACTTTTTCGTGATGGAAAATACACCTTTTGTGGCAGTTATAACGAAATTGCTTTGTTATATCAGAGTAATAAGGC
>NC_068984.1:113858620-113862628 GCF_001194135.2 Octopus bimaculoides | reverse complement strand
ATATATATATATTAAAGATAAAATATATTTAAAGATATATATACACAGACACTTCCATCATCTATGATATATGATTTAAAGATATGATATATGATATCATGATATATAATATCATGATATATAATTTAAAGATATATATATATAGACACTTCCATCATCATGATGTCGATGATGATGATGATGATGTTGATGATGATGATGTTGATGATGATGATTACGATCGTAATCCACCCTATTATCACCAGCTTTATTATAATATCTTTATGATATCGTCATCATCTTTATCGTCCTCACCATAACCTTCATTTTCGCCATGTCAACGTCGATATTGATGTCACTGTTTTCTAATCTCGCATTCCTCCCTCTCCAGACCTCCCCTTTGTAGTACGCGTCCTTCCTGTTTCCTCTCTTCAACATTTCCACTTTTACATGTTTGTCTTTCTTTTTCCGGACCACATCTTTACGGCCTCCACCTAACCACAAAATAAATAAATAAATATATAAAATAAAAAAAATCTCTTGCGGAATAAAAAAGCAAATTAGAGTTTTTACATTATTAATGTTTCGATAGCTCTTTAAGAACTGACGATCTTATGACAGAAGACAAAGAATGGAAGAAAAAAAAGGCAGGCTTGAAGAAAGAATGAAAATCGTGTTATGATTGGAAGTAGAGGACATTCTAGGTCGGTGGTTTGCTAAATTCTATTGATATTCACAACTCTTTTAATAAAAATAAAACTCATGAAATTTCTGAGAGAGACGAGACGAACTAAATATTGAACCACTATGTGGTCACTCGATCCGCTAGAAACAGCAGCCAATGTGCCCTCGAATAAAACCATAGTGCCATAATAATCTACCCTTCAGAACACATTGGATAATGTTAGCCATAGTTGTTGTTGGCACTCTATCGCTTACGACGTCGAGGGTTCCAGTTGATCCGATCAACGGAACAGCCTGCTCGTGAAGTTAAAGTGAAAGTGGCTGAGCACTCCACAGACACGTGTACCCTTAACGTAGTTCTCGGGGATATTCAGCGTGACACAGTGTGACAAGGCTGACCCTTTGAATTACAGGCACAACAGAAACAGGAAGTAAGAGTGAGAGAAAGTTTGTGGTGAAAGAGTACATCCCCTGCCGGAGCCTCGTGGAGCTTTAGGTGTTTTCGCTCAATAAACACTCACAACGGCCGGTCTGGGAATCGAAACCACGATCCTATGACCGCGAGTCCGCTGCCCTAACCACTGGGCCATTGCGCCTCCACTAGCCATAGTTACACTATATCTAAAAGACATACGGTTGGATGATCATGAATTACACGTATTGGCTCACATGTCAGCTTTATCAGAGCCGACCTGGGGTCAAACAATGACAACAACAACAACAAAACAACAGGAACAAGAATAACAACAACAACCATCTACTAGGAGTCTCTATGACGTTACTCGAGTTCCAAGGATCTGCAGCTAATTCTCCTTTGAATCAGAATCGACTGTTTTAAAATGGGAAAATTCTTTGGATGAAGTTGTGCAAGATGTTCTAACTTTGAAAAACAGAGTCGAAAATGGCTCACATAGCATTGATTGTAGATTTGCTTCATCAGGGCAGATCTATAACTAATCTTGTTCCCGTATCTTACGTATGTCACGTGAGGCTATGGATTTGTATCTAGAGACTTCCTCTCCCGCATGCAAACCTATGCAAGATATTTCTTTATTCAAGAAAACCCAACTGTCACCCATGTAGGTAAGCCTTCTCTCTCCTCACCCCGCCAACGTCGTCCCAAGGAAAGGCAAGATCCAATACAAATTGGCACCAATGAGTGCCATGTCAGGCGTTATCATCAGAACACAAAGACCTATAACAGACACTGAAAGGTGTTATTTCTTTAGTACCCACAAGGGGCTACACACAGAGGGGACAAACAAGGACAGACAAACGGATTAAGTCGAGAATACCGACCCCAGTGCGTAACTGGTACTTATTTAATCGACCCCGAAAGGATGAAAGGCAAAGTCGACCTCGGCGGAATTTGAACTCAGAACGTAGCGGCAGACGAAATAGCGCTAAGCATTTCGCCCGGCGTGCTAACGTTTCTGCCAGCTCGCCGCCTCACTGAAAGGTGTTCCATACGAATCTCTAGCAATTCCGTTAACCTACATCCCTTGAAAAGCAACGGCGAATTACAGAGAACCAGAATCAATGACACAAAACATTCTATCCGATACTTTAAAGTTCCCGCCAAAGATTAAACAACAGCAACAACAACAACAACAACAACAACAACGACGGCGACGACAGTAACAAAGTTACCATTACCAAGGAATCAATGTGAAACACTTCTATGTTGGTGTCTGAAATGTTAGAAACACAACTAATATACATTTCGAATCACAAAGCTTCACTATTTTGAAAATAAAAGCAAGGACACGTTAGAAAATGTAGTCCTAGCTTCATTTACCATTTACGATGCGAATAGCGACAACGACGACAATAGTTCTTTCTAATTTTGGCACAAGGCTAGCAGTTTAAAGAGGTCTGAGAGATTTGGCGATTCCATTGTTCTCAGTACATGATTGGTACTTTATTTTATCAGCTTTGGAAGGATGAAAGACAATTTGGCGTGGCATGAACTTAGAACGAAAAGAGTCGGAAGAAATAACGTTCGGTTATTTGTTCGATGCTCTAACGGTTTTCCCATGAGCATTCACAGTGTCAATGTTGAGTAAGACCACGTGAAATAAAAGAGGGAAGTGAGAGGGACAACTTACCTCATTCTTGTGGAAGGATGAGTATGATGATGATGACGACGACGAAGATAATAATAGTAATAATGATGATAATAATAATAATAATAATTATAATTTCAAATTGTGCCACATGGGCCAGCAATTTCGATGAGGGGTTAAGTCGATTGCATCGACCCAAGCACTCAACTAGTACTCATTTTATCGACCCTGGAAGGATGAAAGGCGAAGTCGACCTCGGCAGAATTTGAACTCAAAACCTAAAGACGGAATAATAATAATAATAATAATAATAATAATAATAATGGTTTCTTTTATAATAATAATCATCCTTTTTACAACAGACACAAGGCCTGAAATTTTATTGAGGAGGAGGCGAGTCGACTACGTCGACCCCTGCACTTAGTTGGTACTTTATTCTATAGAACCCAAAAGGATGAAAGGCAAAGTTGACGACGGTGGAATTCGAACTCAGAACGTAATGCAGCTAAGTATTTTGTCTGGCACGGTGTCAATTCTGCCAGCTCACCACCAAAAACTAGAACAACAACATGAACAACAGCAGTAGCAACGACAACAAGAACAACAGTAACAACAACAATACTGCTATTAAGGAAGATGATGATAATGATGATGAAGAGGATGATGAAGAGGATGATGATAACGACGGCAATAATAATAATAATAATAATAATAATCATAATAATAATAATAATAATGATAATAATAATGATAATAATAGTAACAACAAAAACAACAACGACAATAATAATAATAATAATAATAATAATAATAATAATAATAATAATAATAATAATAATAATAATATTAAAAACCGACGGGACTGTCACAGCTGACACATCTTTGATCCTAAATCTGCTTGACGAGCGCTGACCCGGGGCTACCGAAACAACAACAACAACAACAACAATATAATCGTCATCACTACCAGCAGCAACAGAGACATGTGAGCGAAATGAAATTGTCCAGGTGCAAACTTTGATTGAAATTTCTTGAGGTATGGACATTAACAAAACAACGTTGTAAGTAATGTGATTTTTCAATTACACCAACGAGAATAAAAGATGGATGAAAATACTAGGATGTTTTACGCGGACGCCTAGAAACGCACATATTTTAAGAAGACATTCTTGCGGAAATATGTATGTGCGTAAATATTGGGTCTTTATCGCTTTCGTTCTGAATGTGCGTATGTGAGTGTGTGTGTGTGTGTGTGTGTGTATGTGTGTGTGTGTGTGTG
>NC_068984.1:113858040-113858610 GCF_001194135.2 Octopus bimaculoides | reverse complement strand
TGTGTATGTGTGTGTGTGTGTGTGTGTGTGTGTGTGTGACTGTGTGTGTGAGTGTGATGTGACTGTGTGTGTGCATGTGCAAGGATGTATTTATGCATCTATCTATCTATCTATCTATCTAAAGTTTCGATCCTTCACTCTTGGAGTACATACATACATACATACATACATACATACATACATACACACACATACATGCATGCATACATACATATATACATACATACATACATACATACATACATATATACACACACACATACATGCATGCATACATACATATATACATACATACATACATGCATACATACATACATACATACATACATACATATTCTTTTATTCTTTGATTTGTTTCAGTTATTTGACTGCGGCCATGCTGGAGCACCGCCTTTAGTCGAACAAATCGACCCCAGAACTTATTTTTTGTAGGCCTAGTACTTATTCTAACGGTCTCTTTGCTGAACTGCTAAGTTAAGGGGACTAGCATCGGTTGTCAAGCGATGGTGGGTGGACAAACACAGACACACAAACATACACACACACATATATACACGTGTATGTATATAT
>NC_068984.1:113845376-113856060 GCF_001194135.2 Octopus bimaculoides | reverse complement strand
AGAATGCATGCTGCTAAGCGAGACTTTGAAAATGGCGCTGAACAACAAAGCATATTAACTAATCATGTTAAACAAAAACTCCTGTTCTAATTCACAAAATTCAAGAAATACTAAGCAATGATTCTGTTGATAAAAATAAATATAAAAACGAAAGATAAAATAAACTCAAGTAAATCGCTCTACCTAATTCAATATTCCAAATTTGCCAACGGAAGTTCTTTAGCAAGTACGCATATATATATATACATACATGCATACATACATACATACACACACACACACACACACACACACACACACACACACACACATATATATATATACATTTATGTACTCATGAAACGTAGGACATACATAATCATAATATATATAAAACATTACAGTATAATATTTTGTCTAAGAAAAGAGAAGGATAATTACAACTGTTTATCGGCTAGTATTATTACTTCACAATCAGTCACTTGGTACGTTAGTATAACCGTATTATGAAATAGAATGGAGCGATTTTCACTCCTTTCTTGTCTTTTGTTTTTGTCTTCCCCCGTTTTAACAAATAACTATAATAATTACATTATTTTCTCGTTTTAGTTTTTAGACGAACCAGCGATAGCAAAGATACAACAGTAACAATTACGAAGACAAGAAATCTAACAATGGTTTATGCGAACATCTATCTGTCCGCATCTGACATAATATTCCTACTGTCACTACTACTACTACTACAAATGCTGCTGCTACAGCTACGGCTACTACTACTGTTGCCACTACTATTCTGCCGAACCACCACTACCACCACACCACCACCGGTGCTGCTGCTGCTATCACTACTACTACCAGCACCACTGCCAGCACCACCACCACTACTACTACTACTACTACTACTACTACTAATAATAATACTACTACTAGTACTACTACTACTACTACTACTACTACTAATACTACTACTAGTACTACTACTACTACTACAGCTGGCGCTGCTACGGCTACTGCAACTGCTACTGTTGTTATTACTATTCTGCCGAACCACCACCACCATCACCGCCACTACCACCACCACCACCACTACCACCACAAAAACCACCACCACTACTACTACTACTACTACTACTACTACTACTACTACTACTACTACTACTACTACTGCTGCTGCTGCTACTACTACTACTACTACTACTGTTGATGTTCGTTGAAGACAGGGATTTACTGTGTTTACACCGAGTATTGAGGCCGACGAGGTACTTCAGCATGTCATGGTTTTGTCTTTAACGGAATTCCTTATGTTGTAGGTTTTTATTGTTGGAGTCCCAGTATGAGATTGACTCAATATCTCTTTACGTTGCTTTCTGCTCTAGTATCTCTGTGCCATTGTTTTTTTCCCTCATACGCTTCTACTGCCCTACAGGGGTCTGAAAAGCTTGGTGGGGGCTGCCCTTAACGTAATAAACAGCAATTGCTTCAAATTTTGGTACAGGCCAGTAATTTTAGCAGGACGGTGTTTGTTAATTTAATCGACTCTAGTACTTGAATGGTACTTTATTCTATTGATCCTAAACAGGATGAAAGGTAAAGTTGACCTCGGTGGGATTTGAACTCATAATGTAAAGAGCCGAAAGAAATGCCGTTAAGCATTTTGTCTGACGCTCTCACCATTCTGCCAGCTCACCTTAGAGGTACAGCTGTTGACATTCAGGTCAAGTTAGTTCAGATATGGGGCATGCGCCGTTGCAGCGCGAGGCTGAATCCAACGTTCGTTGGTATTTGCTCGGGTTGTCTCGGGCAACCTTCCGAACCGTGTCTCAGTTAGTTCCCATCTCTGCGAAATACTTACCTCATCTTTCGTGACCATGAGGCATGTGGCCGACCAACACGAGCTGTCACCACAACCAAATCTTCAGAGAGGAGAACACGGTACGCAGGGTCCCATTTGGAAAATCGAGCAACATGATTAGTCAAAGGGAAAACATCGTAATGTCATTCAGTTTTCAATTCGGCAATTTAATAATAATAATAATAATAAGAATGATGATGATAATAATAATAATAATAATAATAATAATAATAATAATAATAAGAATGATGATGATAATAATAATAATAATAATAATAATAATAATAATAACAATGCGAAAGTAATATTTTATTCTTTGAAAACTACAGAAGAAAACGATATCTACAATAATAAAGATAAGAACGTTTATGTATGTACATTATTATCTGATTGAAAAAAAAAAAATTCCCCTAAAGATCTTTGAAGAAAATAAGTCATTGAAGAGAGATCTGTAGAAACTGATAGGTTTAATCTAGTAATATAATAATGGCTGTGAAATCACAAGTGTATGGAAATGAGTCCAGTATAATATTTGAACATCAACTGTTGATAACATCTGATAAGTATGATGTTATGTCAAACTTAGTTACGACAATAATTCCTGAAAAGTGGAACTGAGTTTTGAGGGTGTAGAATAGGGAATGGGAATTAAATTCTTTTTTTCTTTTCTTTTGAGGAAGAACAAGTTACTTGATAGTTTTCTGTTCGAGATTACATCAGCAACAGATGTTGCCAAGACGACAATGATGAAAATCATGAGAAAAATTCCATCAAAATCTACACCCTCAGACATTAGAAGTTGTGTAGTAAACACAATTATAGATACACTCCTAATACTACTGACAACTACCACCCATACCATTACGTCTTCAACAGCACCATGAACAACATCATCATCACCAATAACGCCAGCAATGATAGCAGCCACGGAATCCTCGAGAAAGCTTCTAAATCTCGAGAAAGCTTTTTAGGGTTCATAATAAAGTTTAAACTGGTGACTCCATATTCTTGCAACACACACATACGCATGCGCATACTTATATATATATACTCACGAGTACACATACTTACATGCACGTATAAGGGTAAAAGGGTAATGATCCCCTTCGTTCATGAATGACCATGTGATCGCACCTAGAAAGTTCCCCTCCGAGGCACAAGCCCGGGCAAGGTTGTTTATAGAAGACCAGTAGTCGCCCATGTATACAAGTCTCCTCTCCCCACCCCAGAGATGTTAACCAAGGAAAATGCAAAGGCAGATACAACTTGGCAGCTGTGACGTCACAACTCATTTCTACAGCTGGGTGAACTGGAGCAGCATGAAGTAAAGTGTCTTACTCAAGAACACGACAAACAGTCCAGTCCCCGAATCGAACTCACTACCTCATGATTGTGAGCTCGACATTCTAACAATTGAGCCATGAGCCACACGCACGTAAAAACATGCACATAAATATACACACTACTTGAAACGTTATTTTGAATATCAAACTGTTATCATGATTGTCCCTATATGTGTTCTAGTGTTATGTTTTTAACAAGCTCTTTATATCCTTTAGTCAGGAAGGAAGGCAGTATCTGCTACTCGTTACAGGGCTTCCAAGACGAGTTGGTGGGAGTGAAAAAAGTAACCTCAAACCTGCCTCGAATGCTTGCAACAGAGTGAACTTCTCTCAAAGTACTAAAGTTATTAGGGGGTAACGTTAAACCGGGTGACAGGTTATGTCAATCACTCAGTCATGGAAATAATCCTTTCTACAATAGGCCTGAAATTTGAGGTAGTGGGCTAGTTGATTACATCGACCCCAGTGCTCACCAACCCCAGAAAGAGAAAAGGCAAAGTCGACCTCGATGGAATTTGATCTCAAAACGTAAAGACCGACTAAATGTCGCTAAACATTTGACCCGGCGTGCTAACGATTCTGCCAGCTCACCGCCTTTCTCAGACGTCGAAATAATGGAAGTCTTTAACATAAACCAATTTAATAGGGAAACTTATAAGCTTGTGTATGAAAGTAAAAATATGAGCATATACGGAATTTGGAATTTTTTTCAATAGTCCTGCAAATATTTACCAATGGGAAGCATTCCCTCTGTATTCAAAAACGCACACAAACATTTCTCAACAACTACAAATTGATAAATATATTGACAAATACGTTAACAGTGCAAAAGAAAACGAAATAAGTTCCATTAAGAATCACACTATACTATGGACTTAGTTTGATGGAACCTCATCTTTTTAGTTTATGACATTGTCGAAGCGCCACAAGCAACGAAACCTCGATAATTCTGTTGCTGGTATCATTGTAGGTGTTATTGGTGCTTATGTTATTATTGTTGAGGGCGTGATGATGTTATTGTCAGCGTGATTGTGTCGAGGGTGTGATTGTGCTGTAGACATGATTATGTTGTGAGCTTGCTGGTGTTGTTGTGGGCTCTATGTTATCGTAGAGGGCGTGATAGTATTGTTAGTAATTATGAGTGGTATTGAGGGTGTATATCTATGGATACACCCTCAATACATTTCAAGGCTCAAGCTGTATCCATAGCTGCCCTGCTGCAAAGAACATTTTTTTTTCTGTGTATGTATCTTATTAAAATAGGGTACATGTATCCATCAAAAGCAGAGTATTGTCGATAGGATTTGAGATAATCAACTAAGACATCAATGTTTCATATAGAGTTAGCCGAATTTCGCAGTCACTGTATTTAGTCCTAAATCGTTAGAATTTGTGGTAGAAACAATACACCACTCTCAGCAATGATAGTGCGGTAAAATTGACGAATATTTCATTAATTTGCAGTAATATGTTCAATTTCCTATGTTGGGGGAGAATTTAGGCACAGACAGATAGTGGAAATTATACTGGCATGGAAAGAGCGTTTTGACAAAGCCAACGAGAAGAAACGTGTGAAGTGCTAACGAATGGGAAAGAGGTATCCAGACAGAGGCTGGAAAATATATTACGAGCTTATAAGAATGAGCTGTAGAGGCTTTTTAGGATTGTAAAGTCCTCAACAGACTGGCTTTTACAAGAGTGGAAGAGACGAGGGCTATTCAGTGAGCAAGTGAATCTGCAGAAAAAATCCCAGGTTTTGATAAAGAGAGCTGATCCATAGATTATTGATGCTGTGACGCAGTAACCATCTATTTTTTGTTGTTGGAAAACTTTAATAGAAATACAGGCACAAAACTTTGGCAATATTCTCTGACGTGCTGACGTGCATAAAGTTTTGTCATGCTGTAATTAATAAACGTGAGTCACACAACACAATGTTGGAGAAGATATATGCATGTAGTTATATCTAGCGCGTTTATGTACACTCGGACATGGGAAGATATTTCGCAGCTGATGTTGCTGAGTAATTCGAAAGTAATTAAAAATCTGTATCGGTTCATAAAGTTGCAAGTCTAACTCCTAATACCTAGTCTTCGGTGACAGAAGAACACTCGTCAGAATAATATTTCCACATATGTATATTGAAATGTAGTCTTCGACATTTGAATTATCTGAATGAAACATTTGACACCATTTAAAAAATATTCGTCAAATATTTCCATACGTCTCACATCGGATGAGATATAAGATGATACTACTTGGATTGGTATTGGCACTGGAGCATCATAAGAAGATTATTGGCTTAGTCGTTAGCGCAAAGCTTCCCGTCAGCAGTCGTAATTGAAGTATTTGCATTCTTCGAGCGATATCAAATACATTGCTTCCATGAAATGTGGATAATTTATTTGATAATGGATTAATACTATGATAAGTTTATAAAGTGAATTTGTCTGATAATTTCTTATCAAAGATTGCGAAGAAATCATTTAGATATTAAATATTCTTCACTATCTTAGAAATGTTTTATTTTAACATACGCAAGTTAAAATACCACTGTGTGTAACATTCATTTTGTATATACATACAATAGCACTAACTGTAATATTTTGCTTCTCAAAGAAACTTATGTGTTAAAAACATACGGATTCGTTCAGAAAATTGGTGGCTTGCCAGCTACAGTGTTTCGACTTGATTTAGCCTCATCACTGATGAATATTTCGGACGATCTGAGCTACACCGAAAATGCTTTTTCCGATATAGAAATCAGTAATGGAAACATTTACTGATTTGTACGAAAGTTAAACAGGTTAGAATTAGATTAATATACATATCTGAAACAACCTTAGATTAAAATACAGGTGCGTATAAAGTTTACAATGAGTATACAAATATAAAACGCCACTAGGTGTAATATTTTGTTCAGAAAAAGACTTCTTAAAGATACTTATATGTTAAAAGCACAGGGCTTCGTTCAGAAAACTCACCAAACACAGTATTTCAAATTGATTTCTTCTCAGTGATGAATCATCTAGACATTCTGAGCTTAGCCAAAAACGCTTGTTTCAATATAGAAACTAGTAAACAAAATATTTACTGATCTGTGCGAAATAGCCAGAGTAGATTAAGATGCCGGTGTATACAACATTCAAAAAGTAGAAACACACTGCTAGCGGCACTAGCAGTAATATTTTGTCTCATAAAAACTTCTCAAAGATACTTATATGTTAAAAGCACAGAGCTTCTTTCAGAACGATGGTTCATTAGACACGGTTTTTCGATCTTATTTGGTTTCCTCAATGACGAACTACACGAACGTTCTGAGATTATGTAACACATATAAATAATCCCCAAACCAAAAGTTTTTTCATAGAAATAAATATAATTCAAGCATTGTTTCATAACCTAATGTTTTTTCATATATATTATCTGAGAGGAGCAATTTCTCGCTGGATTATTTCCGTAACGAAAGGTCTTCCTACGTCTAAATGTACACGAACGAGTTATATATGACTGTACACACCTACATTTTACCTGATGCTGCTTCGTGCAACTTTAGTTTGTTAATTAATTCTTTTTTCAAACATTCTGAGTATGTTAAAGCCTTCTGTCTTCAAGTTCCAAGTTATTTTGGTGGTTAAAAGAAAAAAAAGAGCGTATATCATATATTTTGCATGGTCACCAAGGAAATATGTCCTGTGTGTCACATGTGATACACTGGAAAGGCAAAAATTAAGACACTTAGGGGTACTCAAAGGAAACCGGAAGTTTGCAATATTATTTTATTCACTTAGTTTTATATGTTTACACTTTTATCGCCTTCAAAGTATTCTCCACTTGAAGCAATGCATCAGTCCAGACGCGTTTTCCACTGTTTAAGGCAATAGAAGTAATGCCTTTTAACACCTCTGTCGTTTCTTTTCTTCACCTCTTCCACATCTGCAAATTCCTTAGCATCAGCTTTCGTCACCTGTGATAACCTTCTCAAAAAGGGCCGGATCAACTTCCAACTGTTCTTTCAGTTCACGACACGCATACAGTCGTGACTACTTTTGATATTTCGTGAGGAGGCGAGACACAAATTTTACTTCAACTTTCTTCATTCGCAATTCTTCGCTGAAAATTCGTTGGCAGGAGCTCCATGACACTCCAGTCATATCAACAAGTTCGTCAATTGTTCGGTGACCGTCCTCCAAGATAAGTTTATGAATTATCATGATGCTTTCATTCTTTCTGGAGGTCGACAGTCGTCCTGAACGAGGTAGGTCCTCAAGTGACAAGTGACCATTCCTAAAGCGTGAAAAACCACTAGTAAACTTGTGTTTTGCTCATTGCAGCGTCCTTGTAAGCTGCTTGGAGCACAATAACTGTTTCGGCCGCCATTTTCCCCAGCAGGAAACAGAATTTCACGGAGGCACGCTGTTCCTTCGTTTCAGCCATCACAAAAATCGATGAACAGGAGAGAAGCACTGCAAAACAAAGAAGCAACACGTGGCGGTATAACCCCTCTGAATAACTCCGGTCGGCAGACTGATGCCTGAGGGTTGTATCAAGTGGTTTCTAGCGGCGGAAGCCCGAACTACAGTGGTATTGTCCCACAAAAAACGTTTCCGGTTACTTTTGGGTACCTCCTCGAATGGACCACTAAGTCTTAATCGATTGCTTAAGAACAAGGTCTCTCATTTTGAAGTCACAACGGGAAGATAGAGTGATGCTTATGCTTTATCAAAGCGCATATGTAAAGTAAGTGAATAGAAATGGTAATACAGAAATGAAAATATGTAACGGACTTTAGACACGGCATACTTTCTACTTGCTTGCAACGAAGCCAGAAAAAAGAAAGTAAACGTAAAAATATTGATTTCTTTTGATGTAACATCTCTGCAATTATTTGAGATGAAAATAGGAATTTCTATGATTCTAAAGAAATAAAAATGAGAATATCGTCAAGATTTTCTTAATAGCAATATTATAATCAGTGGAATCAAATGTATATTTATGCCTTGCGTTGAAACTGAATTCAGTTCAGCGTGAGTTTGCTACTTTCTCTACAGCGGTAGTAACGAAATTCTTCGAAATATTGGTCTATTTTGACTACGAGAAATGCCGTGTAATTCCGGGTTAGGAAAATAGTATGCTTCGATATACATACATTTCTCAGAGAGGTGAGTGACATTAAAGCACAGAAAATTCTACCTGGGAGCAAAGAAAGTTATCGGTTTGGTTTGTTGAAACTTCCGGTTTGCAACATTCTCTTTAAAATATATTAAATACCTCATTGGTGTCTGTAGAAGTGGTGACTAAATATACGAGAGAAAGAGGGAAGGAATATAATAGAGAGAGAGAGAGAGAGAGAGGAGAGAAGGAGAGAGAGAGAAGGAGAGAGAGAGTAGAGAGAGAAAGGAGAGAGAGAGAACAAAATGAAGAGTGATCAATATTAATAAATCTTAAAATGACTCAAAGGGAAATAAAATTAATCATTCATTCTTTCCTGCATGAAAATATTTTGATTATGCCACTGGAAAAAATGCCAAGCAATCAAATCATTCATTTATTTCCAGTTGAGCGATCTTCTACGAGTTTAGTGGAGTGGTAATGACAGAGCATAGACTCATGACTCTTAAACTGACGATTTGTTACGTTTTTCCGACTCGCATAAAGAGTCCTGATTAAAGTTGAATTTTCATTTTATATAAACGAGAAATACAAGATATTTTGCTTTTGTCAGAGAATGGAAATGGAGAGATCTAGTTCCCGTATTTCTCATGAGTATCATCAGCTTGCATTAATTAACATGTGCTCTGTGCACTTGTAGATCTGAGATCGAATCTTTCGGTGGGTCCCGAGAAGTGAGCTATATTAGTTTCAAATTTTGGCACAAGGCTATATTATGGCCGAGTTCTAATCCGGGCCACAGCAACAAAGTCCACCCGCCACACTTCTCGCGCCATCATTACTGCCTCGAGGTCCTGGATACATTCCAGACCAGAGTTTGCAATCAAGTTGACGATGTAAGTGTGACGACTTTCCCCTCCTGAACTTTGCAGGTGATACAGCACTCATATCTAACGAAATAGATCAAGCACAACAGCTGCTCAGCAAAGTAAAAACATCAGCTGCTAAAATAGGACAGCACACAAAAGTCAAGAAAGCTGAACATGTGTCATTCAGTACAAGGCTGGCAATGTCGGAGAGGGGCTAAGTCGATTGCTATTTTATCTTTCGTCTGCCTTTACGTTCTGAGTTCAAATTCCTCTGTGGTCGACTTTGCCTTTCATCCTTTCAGGGTCGATAAATTAAGTACCAGATATGTACAGGGGTCGGTCTAATCGACTGGCCCCGCTCCCTCAAAATTTCGAGCCTTGTTCCTAGAGTAGTAAAAGATTATTATTTTATCAACTCCGAAAAGGGATGAAATACAATATTGGAACTCAAAGCGTAAGGTCAAAAGAAATGCCGCTAAGTATTTTGTCCGGTGCGCTAACGATTCTGCCAGCTCGTCGCCTTAGAATTTGAAATGTTATTGCTTACCTCAAATCAAACGGTTGTCAAACGGTAGTGGGGGACAAACACAGACACCAAGGTACTCACACACGCACACGCACACGCACACACACACACACACATCTTTGTGTCTGTATTTGTCCCTGACCACTGCTTGACGACCGAAGCTGATGTGTTTACGTCTCTGTAACTTAGCGGTTCGGCAAAAGAACCCCGATAGAATACATACCGGGTTTGAAAGGAGAAATTAGTACCGAGGTCGATTCATTCGACCCCAAATTCTCCAAGACACTTCCCCAGCATGGCCTCAGTCTAATGACTGAGCCAAGTGAAAGATAAATGATGACAGATATACCTGAACATCTATAAAGAAGATACGACATGTCAGATAATAGTGTACCAGATACATTACACTTGGGAAAGCAGAAAAGTGATGGGGTAGGCACGGTTAGAAAGCCTTTAAATCAGAGTTATATCGAGACTGAAGAACAGCAATTATTAAATAGAAACAACAGCATGATACTCTTTAAGATACACACATAGTTACATACATACGTATATACATGCACTCGTGTATGTATATATACACATATATACATACACATACATACATACATAGATACATACAAACAAACGCACGCATACATAGATATATAAACATACATACGTGCAATAGTCACACACACACACACACACACACAGACACACACACATATATATATATATATATATATACACACACACATACACATATAGACATATATACGTACATAAATACTTACATATGCATACATATATACAAACACATACATATACACGTAGATATGTAGACATACATCTAATATAATAAATGCGGAAACTAATTTTTTGTGTGTTAGTGTGTCACGCTCTCACTATCCAATGACACTTCTATTCCTCATGCTGGGGTGAGAGTAATAGTATACATAGAGATGGTGAGCACGGCGGCGAAGGGAGAGAGAGAGAGAGAGAGAGAGAGAGAGAGAGGGGA
>NC_068984.1:113841336-113842099 GCF_001194135.2 Octopus bimaculoides | reverse complement strand
ATATATATATATATTTATGTATGTATGTATGTATATATATGTATAATGAATGGAACAGGCGTAAACTGTGGAATAAATGTAATATAACAAAATTCTCCATGTGTGTATGTCTGTGTGCGTGCGCGTTTATATATATATATATATATATATATATATATGCGCTCACACATGCACACACTCACCATTATACGCAAAGATATTTATATTTAGATAGAAATAAAGATTAACAACACTGCCAAATCGAATGAATTAATGACAATGAAAGCTCAACTGATTCGTTTAGTAATCTAAAATTAGTTTTCACTTGATCTAATCCAATACTCGATCTCAATGCCTTAAATCTCTTTAATCCCTTTATCACATCTATAACAGCCGCGTCTTTATTAAGTGGTGTATCAGTCTGTATATATTACCGGACCTATATACTCCCACTACGTAAAAATATGCATACATACCTATTTACGTGCACACACACACACACACATACTTATATTAAGCTCACATAACCAATATAAACACTAAATCTTAATATATGCCTTTCGTATATACTATATACCACCCACAATTTTAAACGTAGTGAGAATATCGAACATATATACACGCACGCGCGTGCACGCATAGACACACGCGGATACACACATTTATATCCGATTTAGTAAGCTCACATGAATATACGTAGACACTGATTTAATATATATATATATATATATATATATATATATATATATATATATATATATATATATATATATATATATATATA
>NC_068984.1:113836800-113838463 GCF_001194135.2 Octopus bimaculoides | reverse complement strand
CAAGGCGGTGAGCTGGCAGAAACATTAGCACGCCGGACAAGATGCTTAGCGGTATTTCGTCTGTCTTTACGTTGAGTTCAAATTCCGCCGAAGTCGGCTTTACCTTTTATTCTTTCGGAGTCGATAAATTAAGTACCAGTTGCGTGCTGGGTCGATCTAATCGACTGGTACCCTCCCCCAAAATTTCCCCACAGAGTAGAAAAGAATATATATGCTTGTCCGATATGCACCTACAAACATAAACGTAATGTAAAATGGATATCGAACACAGAAATACGAACATGCAGACGCGCGCGCGCACACATACACAAATTCCCATATAAATCATTCTAACTAGACACAGACACTCAGACACATACATTTTAAAGAGATCTGATAGGTAAGTTGATTAATGTTTCACAGATCTCTGATTTGATCACATTTTAAATATGACCCGAGGAAATGCGTGGACCTGGTCGCTCATCCAGCAAGAAATAGCTGCCAAATTCTCATTAAATCACACCTTACCGTTATTGTGATCCTATATACACCATATCTAAATAAAGGAAAACGAGATGGTCGCGGCTAGATCTGTTCAAATAGGACAGTCCGGAGACTAAATAACTATAACTGACACTTATTTGTCTTTTAAAAATAATTTGAGAGAAGCGTTTATATGCTATTGAGGATACAGTTACCGCCCCCGTGGTAAGAACTTCTTCCTTCTGTTTCCAAAGCAGCAATCTTATAATGCGTCTGAATATTTGCAAAAACGGATATTAACAAAATATATATAGCGTTAAAATGTCTGAAGAAAAATATTTTTTCAATCCCGAGTAATGTTCGGCGGACTCTGAAAAATCACAAACCTTTCCGTTAGCGAATCTGTATTTTTCCATAAATTAATCCGGTGAAAAATTTCTTTCCTTGCAGATACAGCTAGATACTGATAATCTAGAGATTCTGTCAATCACCAATTTTTACGGTAAATAATATTGATTTCTAACACTTTAATGATAATAATTTTTATCAAATTTTACATTTCTTGGAAACTGGTGGAGAAATTCTAATATTTATAGCTTGATATTAAAGTTGTTATTTTTCTCACACAGGTTGAAAAACGACATGACTTTAAAGGAGAAGGAAAAATAGAACATCCCTAAATAATAATAGTCGATACAAATGTTGGCTGGTTGGTTGGTTGGATGATTACTCCAGTCGCCTTTTACATTGCATAGAATGAGAGAGAGAGAGAGAGAGAGAGAGAGAGAGAGAGATAGTGTAAAAGAGAAAGTAAAAGAGAGATAGAGGGTGTGTTCACATAAGAGGTGTAGTGTGAGTGCACATACTAGGCTTGGTGGCAGGCAATGAGTACATAAATGTTTTACAGACGCATTGAGAGAGAAAGAATTATAGGGACAGAGTAGGAGAATGAGGAGGAGGTGAGGAAGGAGTAAATGACAAAATAATCTTAGGAGGATGTAAAATTTTGCAGAGTTGGATTACGATTATGTTGATAAAATTGAGAAAAATAATAACATATATTTATTATAAGTATACAAAAAAAACAAAAAAAACTTGCTTATTGGATTTCATATTAAGGTAATAAATAATTTTCTTATGAAAATTAGTATTCATTTTATCCCTTTGTATAAGCACTAAGGAACTTTATAAAAGTGGTTGG
>NC_068984.1:113835456-113836696 GCF_001194135.2 Octopus bimaculoides | reverse complement strand
CTTTACCACATGTGTTCTCTTCTTTTTGTCTTCTTTCTTCTTTCTTCTCTGCTATCTCCCAGCTCTTCTTCTTCAATGCTGGTGCTTGTCTTCCTCTATATTATCACGTCTTTTCCCTCCACGGGCTGTGGAGCACCTGCCATTTTTCACTCTACTTAGCCTTTTCGAGTGGTGGAGGGGACTCCACTCTAATGTGGTCCTTCAGGCCACATTTGTAACATCGCGGAATTCCTTCTCTCCACTCTAACTTTCAAGGTAGTTTCTCCGACTGAGATGTTTTCTATCATCTTTTCCAAATCCTCCTCGGCGACCTGTACCACCATTTCAAGGGTTTGTCCTTTCCAATTCCTATGGGGCGTTCTGGTGGCCTACAGGACCACCACCTTCTCCTCCATGCCCAGCAGTATGGCAGCCACTAGCCAGGCCACATTCACTTCTGGTGGCATGTCTACTACCCGAACCCTGGAAGTACGTCTCCCAAGGTATACGGGTAGAAGCAACACTTCGTCTGTCTTCAGTGGTGTGGCTGAGTGCAGTCTGGTAGTTGCTATCTCCCTAAAATGCACCCCCACCGTCCCATATTTTCGTCCCCTGGCAAGATATGATATTTCTTACCAGACTGATCTTAGTGCCTCGTCCACCTGTGCCTTCGACACTACTTCAGTTTTCCTTGTTGTCACTGCGTAGGTTCTGTAGACAATTGTCTTTTCAGCCTTGTCCTTTAATACTTCTTTGGGAGGGAACACCTTCACATCGTTCCCCTCCCAGGGAAGCATTTTCTTGAACTTGCTCAGCTCCTCCAGATTAACTTCTACAATTTTCCCCTTAGCCGCCGTTGCATAATTCCCATTCTTCATCTCCTTGTCTATGTCTTTCAAGCATTCCACCAACTCCTCCTCAGACGAATCGAATTCTGAGGAAGAATACTTCAACTTCTCATAACTCTTCGTTTGACGCCCCTCCATCACACAAGAGGAAAAACGTCGCACAGCCAAAAAAGCACGTGTGTCTCGAACAAATCCAACAAACCAAATGAATCACGGTAAACCGGAAGAAAGTTTCTTACCACACAGCCACGCTTGTGTCTATGCCGTTCATTATTTTTAATTTTCTTTTTGTTCTTCCCTTTTCGAATCGAGATTGAGAACTGTTAAGAGTTTTGATTTAGTAAAAAAAATGTATTTCATAGGCGCCTGGAAATGGCATCATTTAAAATCATTGTAACGAGCCAATCTTTATT
>NC_068984.1:113833341-113834902 GCF_001194135.2 Octopus bimaculoides | reverse complement strand
CACACACACACACACACACACACACACACACACACACACACACACACACACACACGTGTGAATGTTCGTACACATTCACCAAGCATCCCTGGAGGGAATGGCCTTGAATTTTACGGTGTGATGCGAATTAACCATATGAAAGGACTCTCATTTATCAACATAGTCAGATGATCTGTTATATACGTGAATCGACATTTACCTGAATGAGAGAGAATGAACTGTTCTGCCCAACTATGCAACAAAACACTTGAATTAATTTCGTATTCACTCACCCATTTCACTTCTATACTCGAACACGCACAATCTATTAATTTACGTATGGTCTTGTGGTAAGAAGTCTGCTCTCCAACCAAGCGGTCCCGGCTCAGTCTCGCTGCGTGACATCTTTGGTGAGCGTTTTTTACAATAGTCTCGAACCGACCAAAACATTGTGAATGGATTTGGTTGACGGAATACACACACACACACACACACACACACACACACACACACACACACACACACATATGTTCATATATACATGTATGCATATGTATACACATACATATATAAACCCTGGATCGGTACTTACAATTTATCGACCCCGAAAGCATAAAAAGCAAAGCTGACCTCGGCCAGATTTCGACACAAAGTGTAAAAAGGCGAAACAAATAAAGCAAGACATTCTATTCAAGCCTCTAACAAATCCATCATTTCCTACCTTGTTTGAATGTTATTTGCACGATTTATATTAAATTTAGATGCATCCTAGATCTCGTCGAAATCCTCTTTATAGTGTAACACAGACAGACATATTACACATATACGTTTCAATATCCCTTCTTCCTTCCTTCCTTCCTTCCCCATCTCTACCCCTCTGTTTAGAAAACAAATTTTCACATATATTCACTTATCTTTAATCTAGTCGATGCTTTATCGTATTTTTAGAAAAGGAAGAAATTTTCGATAAAGCTGATAAATAAGAATTTAATGAAAATGCCTCGCTGAGAAAATATATAAAAGAGCCTATTTTTTTTAAGTGCTGAAAGCTGGAAAATAATAACAGCACCGAAAACTAATCCGTTCAGTCTTTATCTGTCATTTCAACTAATTCTTCTAACTGCTTCATACTCATTCTGCAACAATATCGAAGAGCGCTGACGCGAAAATCGGATTAAGGACGATATGATGTCTCAGTTTTAACTGGTGTTGTATTACTCATTTTTTTTGCATAGAATACTTATTCTAATTCACACACACACACATACAAACACATATTTGTATACGTTATTGTATATATATATATATATATATATATATATATACAATTGCAGCGTGGAAGGTGTTTATAAGCCATTTAAAATAACACACAAAAACCGTTAGATTCACTTCGACATTTAAATTTAATATCTCAAAATATTTTCGTCACTTTGAGGCCGCGACCTGTTCACTGACAAAATTCTCAGTGAACAGGTCGCGGTCTCAAAGCGACGAAAATATTTTGACAAATTAAATTTAAATGTTGAAGTGAATCTAACGGATTTTGTGTGTTATTTTAAATGGCTTATAAACACCTTCTACG
>NC_068984.1:113831397-113832479 GCF_001194135.2 Octopus bimaculoides | reverse complement strand
GTATGTTTGTTTTATGGATGCGTTTTTATGTCTAGATGCATGCATATGTATTTATGTGCTATATGTATGTATGTATGTATGTATGTATGTATGTATGTGTGCAGATTTGTATATTTTGTTTTATGTATATATTCTCATGCATATAGTTGCATATCTAGACAGGCTCATATATATTTAATGATAAACTTCTGGAAAGTTTTTACAGATTTTTACAGTTGCAGTGATGGATTTGATCTGTAGTCTTCGAATTAGCTTTCTCCTTTCTGGTTTTGAGACGCCTAATTTTCTCAAGATTGGTATCTAGGCAGTGTGTTACGTATCCCGGGGCCCAATAATTACATGTATAAATCTGAACTTGTAATCTGGATAGAATAACTGCAGATTTCTCAATAATTCAACATAGGTATTCTCTTTTTCACTGATCTTCTGCTTTCTGTTAACGTCCAGTGGGCGGCTAATTTCCGCAACTGTTCACAGTTTCTCTCCTCTATCCCAAATCATTATATTAGGTCTGCTTTGCTTACATTTTATTGATGTTTACCCTGGAACATTCCACCAGTACTCATTTTTATTATGAGTGACTATGGCTTCTACCATACAGTGGGTTCTTATTTCTTTGTCCTCGGAGTTATCTTTCCAACGGATTTCATTATAGAGTGTCGTAGCTACAGCATCATGTCTCATGGGTAGATAATACTGTGATGACATTTTTGGACAACTGCTTATGATGTGGGTGATATCTTCGGTGTTAACTCCTTAAAGTCTGTATCAGTTGTCACATTTTACTGCTTTTCCTGCATTTCTGTCTCTTTTGTGCATCAGGTATTTGGTTGATATTGCCTGTTCCTGGATTGCAAATGCATACCCTTTAAAGTGGGAGATAGTAATCCGGCTATTGGTCCATGATAAACTGCTTTGATGATCGATATTACTATCATCACGGGGCCTTCTTGTAACATATCCATGCATAGTCTTCTGCTCACATAGACTCATCCTTTCATCTGATGATACGTTGTGGTAGAGTCACGTGACTTCTTTGATCATTTAATCTAGGTTGTCAGACAAAGAATGTTTCTCAAGGA
>NC_068984.1:113830263-113830976 GCF_001194135.2 Octopus bimaculoides | reverse complement strand
AAACAGTAGGGTAAAAAGTTGGATATTAATTAATTATATGTTTTGTTGCTTCGCTAAATTTTTCTTTGAGAACTATTCGGTCTTAGTAGCCGCATTACATATGATCTTCTTCTAGCACATTAACAGTCCACCTAGTGGTCTCCTTTATATATAGTTATACATATATATATATATATATATATATATATATATAGATGGCACAAACACATAACTAGAGACAATCTATTAAAAGCAAGAACAATAATCTTCATCTCCGGAGCGATGAAATGCGAAGCTGACATCAGTGGGATTGTAACGCAGAATGTAATCAAACACTGCAAGATATTTAGTTCGTTAATTTCCTGCTTCTCCCACCTCACTAGCCACCGCCTCGTGAATCATATTGTGAGCTTCTAGCCGGTCACTCGATTAACTAGAAGGAGCAGCTAATTTTATCTTAAATCTCGCCTTAAAAGTGGAAGGTTCACATTTGGAGAATGTAGTCATAGATATATGAAATAACGGAAAAGCTACGATGTGATGTGTTTGATCAAAGTGAAGACCACCACTACCGCCATCACCTCCACCACCATCACGAGCACGACGACCATAACCACCACCACCATCATCACCACCATAACCACAATCACCACGACAATAGTAATAAGAATCATTACCACCGCCACAACCACCACCACGACGACGACGACGACGACCACCACCACCACCGCCAC
>NC_068984.1:113824716-113830152 GCF_001194135.2 Octopus bimaculoides | reverse complement strand
ACCATCACCATCAAACTACATCATCACCTTTAAACACCACCGTTACTACCACCACTACAAATATCATCTCACCATCACCACCATTCCCCCTCTCACTACCACCTTCACCTCCATCACTATCATTTTCACCCGCATCCCCCCCACCACAAGAATATCAGTTACGCACTGGGGTCGATGTAATCGACTTAATCCCTTTGTCTGTCCTTGTTTGTCCCCTCTATGTTTAGCCCCTTGTGGCAATGAAGAAATAAGAATGTCAATTATAATATATTGATTGAAAAATTTGGCATATGGCCAACAATTCCGGAGCTAGTCGATTACATCGACTCCAGTACGCAACTAGTACTTATTTTATCGACTCAGAAAAGATGAAAGACAAAATCCACCTCGGCAGAATTTGAACTCAGAACGTGAAGACGGATGAAATGCTGCTAAGCATTTTACCCGGCGTGCTAACTTTCCTGTCGGCTCGCCACATTAATATCAACCATAACATGTTGCATGAGTGAACTAGTACAGTTTTCACAGTTTATACTAGAAACAGTGGAGGCGCAATGGCCCAGTGGTTAGGGCAATGGACTCGCGGTCATAGGATCGCGGTTTCGATTTCCAGACCGGGCGTTGTGAGTGTTTATTGAGCGAAAACACCTAAAGCTCCACGAGGCTCCAGCAGGGGATGGTGGCGAACCCTGCTGTATTCTTTCACCACAACTTTCTCCCACTCTTACTTCCTGTTTCTGTTGTGCCTGTAATTCAAAGGGTCAGCCTTGTCACACTGTGTCACGCTGAATATCCCCGAGAACTACGTTAAGGGTACACGTGTCTGTGGAGTGCTCAGCCACTTGCACGTTAATTTCACGAGCAGGCTGTTCCGTTGATCGGATCAACTGGAACCCTCGACTAGAAACAACAGCTATGTATTCCTGAAATTACACCTTCCTGAAATTACATCTCACCTTAAAAAATACCCCAGAAACATTGGCTGATGAAGTAACCAGAAAGAAAATGAAAGGAAGGGAAAAAGAAAAAAAACATGGAATTTGATTTTGTCGTTGTTAGTCAATAGAAGGCTAAAGAACAACAGCTACAACAATCGCAGCTTAATAGTGAAAGGGATTTAGCGCGGTGCTGCGCTGTTATGTCCTGTTGCTGCTACTTGATTGCTTTTTAAAAACCAGCGTAAAGTGACGTTTGTAGTGTTAACAGAAATGACGACGATGATAGAACTTGCTTTAAGTGAACATCATACATTAAAAGTAGGATTCTCTACAAGTGTAAAATCATAAATGCTTTGATTCAGAATCGGAAGTAAATCGAACAGTTCTAGTACTTCACCGACCATTTGTTGTGAATTGGTGTGTGTATGCTTTACCTTAAGTGCTCGTTCTGTTTGTTAACAGTGTGCAAACGAAGGTAATTATGAATCACCTTTAAACCTCTTCATATCGTTTTATACTTGCTCTACTCTCAGAAACTGACGATCTTTTACCGTTCTTTTTAAGCAATTTGAAAAACTCCCATTCATACTACTACTACTACTACTACTACTACTACTACAGTTAATGTCGCTTGCATAATTTTCCTCCCATTAAATCAATTGCTATTTACGCAATATTCGCATATTCGTATTTAACGGATCAGCTAAAGACAATACACGGAGGTTTATGACATCGCGATCATTGTCAGCATCGTCATTATCGTCATCTTCCTCATCCCACCCCCATTCATCCGCTTCACAACCATGACCATCATCACCTTCATCATTACTATTATTCCTTTTCTGTTCCCGCATCCTACCACTTCGTCTTACATCTGATCCCGGCCATCATAATTCCATTTGTCGCCATCATGATACTGGGTTACAGCTTGTATTTTCTTCCGATACCATATTAGATAATAATAATAATAATAATAATAATAATAATAATAATAATAATAATAATAATTAATAATAATAATAATAATAGTAATAATAATAATAATAATAATAATAGAACAACACTGTACAAATTCAAATATATGGTACCCTAGGCATAACACCTACATGAACTTCTAACTTGTCTCTTAAGGTCTCTAGGTGAGACTTGGATCCAACTTGTACAAATGCAAAGCAAAAGTCAAACATAAAATAATAATAATAGAAACCGGGAAACCGCTATAGAAACCGGGAAACCGGACCCATGAGCCTGGCTAGGCTTTAAAAGGGCGCAAAAATTATTATTATTATTATTATTATTATTATTGTTGTTGTTGTCGTTGTTGTTGTTGGTCTTAAGGCGGTGAGCTGGCAGAATCGCTAGCACGCCGGGTGAAATGCTGTTAAACATTTCGTTTGTCTTTACGTTCTGAGTTCAAAATCCACCGAGGTCGACTTTGCTTTTCATCCTTTCGGGGTCGATAAATTAAGTACCAGTCAAGTAGTGGGGTCGATGTAATCGACTATGCCCCTCCCCAAAATTTCAAGGCCTTGTGCCTTCAGTAGAAAGGATTATTATTATTATTATTATTATTAAGGCGGTGAGCTCGAGGAATCGTTAGCACACCGGGCGAAATGCTTAGCGGTATTTCGTCTGCTGCCACGTTCTGCTTTCAAATTCCGTGGAGGTCGATTTTGCCTTTCATCCTTCGGGGGTCGATAAATTAAGTACTATTTAAGTACTGCGGTCGATGTAATCGACTTACCCAAACCCCGAAATGTCAGGCCTTTTGCGTATAGTAGAAAGGATTATTATTATTATTGTTTGCTTTAAAGCGAGTGAGCTGGCAGAATCGTTAGTATGTCGGGCGAAATGCCGCTAAGCATTTCGTCTGTCTACGTTCTGAGTTCAAATTCCGCCGAGATTGACTTTGCCTTTCATCATTTCGAGATGGGGGTGGGGGTGTAATCGACTAGCCCCCTCCCACCAGAATTTCATATACTAGAAAGAAGTATCATTAATATTATTATTGGCTTTAAGGAGGTTAGCTGGTAGAAGTGTTACGCGCCGGACAAAACGTTTAGCGGCATTTCTTCCGGCTTTATTTTCTGAGTTCAAAGTCAGTGCTTAATTCATTGACTCCGAAAGGATGAAAGGCAAAGTCAACCTGGATTGCTTTTCAAGGAGCCGGAAAAACTACATTTTGTGTGATTCGTTGACGATTCTGTCAATTCCAGTAATAATGGTTTCAAAGTCTGGCACAAGGCCAGCAAATTCGGAGAAGGGGAAAAGTCGATTACATTAATCCCCACACCAGTATTCAACTGGTATTTATTTTATCCACCCCGAAAGGATGAAAGGCAAAATCGACCTCGGAGAAATTTGAGTTCAGAATGTAATAACAGGTGAAACACCGCAAAGCATTTTGCCACGCGTACCAACAGTTCTGCCAGATAGCCACCTTGCAGGCTCCAATAATAATGGTTAGTTATCAAATTTGGATATTTAACCACAACAAGTAAATACACCAGTACATTCATCTAATCTTTTTACGGTATATGAGTGTAACTGTGTTTGAGAGTGTATGTCAATGTACACGCAATTGTTTCTAATGGGGGAAATGAATAGAAAAACGTACTTTGCGAGGATGTTTAGTTTACCCTTTAGAGAGAATCTTGAAGTTGGTGAAATTCTGCTGCGGAAGAAATTAAATCACAAATTGGTGAAAATCTGGTCAGAGGAAAAAAATCGCTTATTGCAAGATTTGAATGGCCAAAATTGACTTTTTCGTTTTGCTGTTATTTTTTTGCGTGTAAAACTGTTTTAAATATTCATTCAGTTCTAGAAATAGCTCTATAGCGATCTCAGAATATTCTACATTTAGATATGTATTGAGGTGAATCGATATATGTAACGCGTATCGCTCGAAGATAAACATCCATGATCACCCATCGAGAAAAACAGTTCCCATCAGCTTACTAATTTAAAATCTTGGATTATGCCGCAAGCAAAGTGACTGAACATTTTTCTTTTAAGATCATAGCTTTTATCGTTTGGCTTGGTAGTAAACAAATCTACTTCCAGACATAAGACATTAGTTGTTATTATCTAGCTATATACCAGCTCTTATCAAGCTGACCTACAACCCAGAGCATACTGGCCGTGATCCTCTCATCTTTTCTTTTCAGGCGGTACCCTATATTATCCAATGTGTCCTTATTTTCACCCCATTGCCTGTGTAAAACGTTTTCATAAATTTATCCTAAATATCCATGCTTGTTTTCAGAATTTTAGCTAGCCCGTGTTTCATACATTCTGTTTAATATAAAGCTTCCCTTTCATGAGTCCGAAGTGATTCTGGTGGTTGAAAAAAATTAGGAATGTGTACATCGTGCACGGACGCCAGGAAAATATGTCCTTTGTATCACATGTGAAACATAACGCAGGTAAATGGTTAAGACAGCACAGTGTTATTTGAAAGAGAGTTGGCAGATGTTCCTTTTAAAGATTCCCGAAACAGTGGAAAGAAGTATGTGTGCATATGTGGGTGCATGCGTGTGTGACTGTGTTTCTATTTTGATGGGCTTGTGAAGCCAGACGAGTTTGTTTTAATTGCGGCAGTGGTGGTAGTAGTGAAATAATCCTTCTGGAATGTATAATTTCTGCTTTTGTTATATTGTTTGGGATATTCTCTTATAGTTGCTGTTGTCGTTGTTGATGCTAAAATTGTTGTTATTTATGAAAATGCTGCTGCTATGTTACTGTTGGTGCTGTTTCTGCAAGGTCGAAACAAGAAAACAAGACATTCTGTAGTCCTATATTGAGCTTAGCTGATATTTATTATAACAGTTTCTATTGTTTCTACTTTTTTCTCATAAATACCCATTACTTCCACTTCTGCTTTATATTTGTTAGTATTCTGGAAGATATAATAACATATTTCGTTTTCTTCGTGTTTTTTCTAGCTACAGTGAAAGACTTAATCTGTCGCTTCGTTCAACACTAACACTTGGCACTTAGGGTGACTTTAGCAGAGTCCACTCTATTGTTGCTATCATTCTGGCCAAATCTTCGGTTTCAGCATACCTTCTCTCCCTTCTACTCGTCTCGGAGGCATGTAAACGTTCGTGTACTGATTCCTCTAGTAACATCTCCAACATCATCAAGAACAATTTCTGGTTCTTTTCATCCACTATCAGCGAAGTTCATAACTACACAGCAATGCCAGCACCCGAATATCTATTAATGGGTGTTTTTTTGTATAATAATACCTATAAAAACTGTCAAACCTTAACTGAAGGATCATTTAACATATTTAAGTAGAGTGTCATATTTATTTTTACATGGAAAAAAGGTTGACAGTAACTCAGAAGTTTAGCCGTAAAACGGGTCCATGACAAAACTTTGAAATTACAATCAATCCTTTGCTTCTAATCACCCCCCCCACACACACATACACAGAGTAAAGCGTACACGCGCAAATGTTACGTATGGATATACATGTATGCACGTCGTGTGT
>NC_068984.1:113819355-113824119 GCF_001194135.2 Octopus bimaculoides | reverse complement strand
ATATATATATATATATATATATATATAATATAAATAATATATAGATATGCATATATACATACCTATATGTACATACTTATATCTATCTATCTATATATATATATATATATATATGTATATATATATATATATGCATATATGCGCACAGGACGTCATGAAACTTGTACAACAAAAAAATTACGAACTACGAGTACATGGAATGTGAACTATTTTTTCAGCAACGAAAGACACAAATGGAAAACAAGACAAACAATATAAAGAACAAGCTTTCATCAGTTCTTGGCTGTTTTTTTACTCTCGTATTTCGAGTATTTAGTAACAATATTCGCTTTCGATAAAACAGCTGCTCCTGCAAAGCAAATTAAATAAAATTTGGGATTTTGCGGAGAGTCAAAAATTGGTGACACAAACAAGACAGTGAAAACAAACAGGAATGGCTGCTAAGCCTAAACGAGGTTGTGGTGGCGAACGCATAAATCAAGCTTGGACAGGAGACAGACAAGAACACATCTACCTTGTTCCAGCTACAACGGAGAGAACGAAAGAAACACATATACAGGACGTGATTCTCCATAGTTACCGTGTGCCAAATTTAACTCGTAAGATATATTGGTCAGTCTGTAGTTATGATAGAAAACAAGGTAAGACGCAGTGAAATTGAACGCAGAACCACGTAGTTGCAGTCTCAAGTCTGCGTACATTTGCCTTTCGCGTCCAATTGCATCCATTTTCTACAACTCAAAAATTTCGTTTTTATTCTACGCTAATATTCCATATAGAGTTGGCAACTTCCTTTAACCCCTTCCCCTTCTCTCTTTCTTTATATATATATATATATATATATGTATATAAAAGAAAGTTAAAGTTAATGAAAAATTCTTTATATTTTATATATTTTATCGTTCCTGTGTTATCTAAACTTGAACCTGAAGGATATAACTCTTATGCGAGTTTGTATTCAGTTCAAGAACATTTGGAATTAGCAATTGTAAAAAATATAGCATAAGTTGCCCGAAAATTATTTCTCACATAAACACGAATCAAAAGATTGATAGAATTAATAGAAGAGGAGGAGGAATAAGAATAATGTGTCGCAATTCTTATGTCTTTGCCAAAAAAAAAAGAAAAAGAAAAAAGAAAACAAATTGTATACAGAAGGAAAAAATCCAACAACAAAAAAAACACTTTCAACGAAAAACCAAGTCACGGAATCGCTTTACGGCAAACTTCCTATTGCAGCATTGTGCATGTCGCAGTTGAAATCAACAGGAACGTTTTAAAATATTAAGTAGAAAGAACAACGGCAATAATGGCGTATGTTCAATATAAATTACAAGATTAGTCCAGGTTGGCTAGATTTTTATACCATCACCGCCACCGCCATCGCCATCGCTATACATTTTCAACGTTACCAATATAGCTTCACTCAGACACACGTTAAGATTTTTTATATCGTATTATAGGATATGTAGGATATTTAGGATATATCAGGTAACTTTAAGTTTCTTGATAAAATAAGTATCAGTTGTATATTTCCAGTTAAGCCTTGATCGAGCTAACCTATGATATAAGTCGTGCCATCGTGACTATCCCATATTATTTTCCGAAGCTACAGCCATCTCACGGAATCGAAGATAATTAGATAACGCGCCCCATTCTTATGCTAATTGTTTTAGGTGTTTATGTAGTAACAAACAGGCATAGACGTTCTCACGGTCCTCACAACATTGACCAAGCGGAACATTCAGCTGAAAAGAGAAAAGAAGAGCTGCAACAAAATCCGGCGAGTATTTCCTTTATCTGCCCTGAATGGATGACAGTCAAAGTAAGGCAATGCTGACTTCCGTTGGATTTCGACCCACAATGCAGAGCGCCGGAACAAATATCGTAAGACATTTTATGCGATGTTGTAACGACTCATTTTCCTGAACTACATTACATTTTGTGACCTCTTTTTTTTACAGTGGTGTGTGATTTGAGGGATATTTAGCAGCCTTTTCTAGCAAGTGGACTGGCTACGTAAGTTTGATCGACTTTCTATTCAGCTTTATGCGAAATTTTAAATGAGTCAAAAGTAATCAAAATTATAATCTGTATATTTTACTCCCAAAGTTTATATAACGAGGATGGGCTGAAAAGTTCGCAGGCCGACTATGAAGGAGTAATGGTAGAGCTGTGAATACTTGCATGCATTGATTTCAACTCTCCTTCTAATAAATAACTGCATTGTTTCTTTCCAAGTGAACTGATATCTAACTGTTCAAAGAAAACATCAAACGTAACTAGTTGTGACTTCTCTTGAATTGGACAAAAAATTGGCATCGTGGTCTTATCAATTACCCGCAGAAAAAAGGGTTTTAGCCCAATTCATGCTGATATAGTTGCTCAATTAGGGGATGACGCTCCAGCTTTGTCAACGGTCTAAAAGCGGGCAGCTGAATTTAGGAGGGAAAGAGAGAGTGTTGAAGATGACTTAATCATGTCATCCATGACAACACCGTGATTTATGGCAAGCGACTGACTATAAATCAAATAACCAACGCTATCAGCATACTCCGTGAGACAGTTGAGGATATTCTGTACAATGAACTTGGCATGACGAAGGTTTCAACTTGGTGGGTGCCACACCTGATCAAAAGTGCATCAGGCTGATTACATCACAGGAAAATGTGACATTGTTTGAGTCAGATCCAGGCTGGTTTCCTTGAATGTTTCCTAAGCCAGGATGAGCGTTGAATTCATCACTTTGAGCCAGAGACAAAGAGCCAATCTATGCAGTGGAAATACCCCACCTCAGCTGTTCCAAACAAAGCTAAGGTCGTCACCATCTGAAAGGAAGGTGATGGCCTCAGTTTTTTGAGATGCAAAAGGCATTGTATTTATTGACTATCTTCAAAAAGACCACACAATCAATGGAAAGTGCCATGCCAACTTGGTGAAGCAGTTACGAAAGGCTATCAAGATCAAACGCTAAGGAAAATTGACGAAAGGGGTTTTGTTTCGTGACAAACTTCCAGCACACAAATCCTTGGTTTCAATGGATGCTGTGCATGACTGTGGCTTTGAAATGGTTGATTACAATCACTATTCTCCTAGTTTGGCTCCACCTGACTATCAACTGTCCCCAACATGAAAAGACACTTGGCTGAGAACCAGTGTCGCAGTGATGATCGCATCATATCTGCCGTTAAGTTTTTTGAATAAGAGCATGAAAGCTTTTTCATCAATGAGATCCAAACTCTGCAACACTGATGGAAGAAGTGTGTGAACTGGAAGGGGTATTATGTTGAAAAGTAAACCTCATCTGGTCAACATTCCATGAGAGTATCTTGGTCAGTCCATGAACTTTTTCAGCCGGTCCTCGTATTTCTTGAACATCTATTAATAAGGTGGTGAGCTGGCAGAATCGTTAGCGAGTCGGGCGAAAATGCTTAACGTCATTTCGTTCGACTTTACGGTCTGAGTTCAAATTCCTCCGAGGCCAACTTTGCTTTTCATCATTTCGGGAGTCGATAAAATAAGTACCAGTAAACGGCTAACCTACTCCCCCGAAAGTGCTGGTCTTGTGTCAAAATTTGGAACCAATATATCTATTATTGAAGCTATATACTCGATTAAGTTCTAACATTCCAGCTCTTTGCAATCTGAATTCAATTTACGCTGAGGTCATCTTTGTCTTTCATCTTTCCAGGGTCTATAAAATAAAGTACCAGTCAAAATCCTGATATCGATGAAATCGACTAAACCCTTCTCTCAAAAGTGCTGGCCTAGTGCCTAAATAAAAATTAAAAAAAAAACAATAAAGAACCAACAAACACTCTTTACTCTCTCCTCCTCCTCCTCTCTCTTTTTCTATCTCTTGTTTCTTCTCACAGTCTGGTACTCTTCCTCTTAACTTTTTACTCTCACTCTGTCCAATTTACATTCTTCTGTTGTTGCTCTAATCATTTATTCTATTTGTTGTATGATTTTTCTTTCAGTATTTTCGTCTATACCTTTCCCTGCCCCCACTTTGTCCTCCCTAACTCTCTCTCCCCTCTTCCTCCTCTCCTCCTTCTCCTCCTCTTTTTACGTCTCCTCATTAACATATTCAATCTCTCCCCCCCTTCACAGCCTTGCATACACAGTCTGTCTTTTGCACAGGTGGTCTATCTGTTTCCCTCACCACTGACACAGTCAATGAAGTTTATTTAGAAAAGCAAAAATCTATTTTCCATTAGATCTCGTCTATTAAGGATTAACACGCGTCTTGTTTGTATACGATTGTACCAAGGTTAAGATACAAGAGCAGAGTATTTGTATGTGACATTTCGTTAAGAGGATCCCACAAACATGAACCTCTAGATTTAATCCTATAAAAGCATTCCATTGCAAAACAGGATTTATGTAGAAAGTTGTATCAAAAATATTATATGGGCTGCAGCGCTTTAGTAAATCTTGTTAGGCGATATAGTGTCTACATATGTAAATATGTAAACGAAAATGTATATTTGGCTTTACTGTACATCAGTTTGCCTACCACTTTCTCGATATTTTCAGCATTAGTCAAAAACGTGAGCGCCGCCGAAAACATAAAAAGCCAGTCATATGGATTTTTATATGTAAAAACTACATAACACGCACATATATGCGCACGTACATTCATGGACCATATGTTTCTCCATACCTCTCTCCCTTTCTCTCTCTCTGTATATATATATTTATATATAAATTTATATATATATATATATATATATATATATATGTATATATATATATATATAT
>NC_068984.1:113818097-113818958 GCF_001194135.2 Octopus bimaculoides | reverse complement strand
GTATATATATATTTATATATAAATTTATATATATATATATATATATATATATATATGTATATATATATATATGATGGAGAATACATCCGTAGAATAAACAATATATTTATTATGATAGTAATTTATGTTGTCCACGCGCGTTTCTGCTTGTTATTTAAATCGATATTAATGCAATTAAATTGCATTATGAATTTGAAAAAGCAAAAGCCTTCGTCAGGGCTAAAATTGACTGTTAAGAAGGTAAAAACGTGGCTGTTATTTCTTCATCCATCTTCATAGATGCAGAGTTAATTCCAATTGAATTTTAGCAAATGTGTCTTAGATTCTGTTCTAAAAATAGCTAGAGGTTGATTTCAATCCCACTCAACAAGGGATGGGCATAGTTCAGAAGAACTAGGCCATATTAGTATTCACTTTTTTAGTGGTGCAAATTATTTTCAATGTTAAGTATGCTTGCGCTTACAAGCATACTTAAAATTTCAAATTCGTAACGAAATTTAATTGCATCAATATGGATTTAAGTGACAAACCGAAACGTGCATAGGCAACATGAATTGATTATTATAATAAATAAGTTGATTGTTCTGTAGATGCATTCTCCATTGTCTTTGTATTGTTAAACTCTTTCTCCAACATAGAAAAGACGATAATATCTTTGGCGACAACTAGAACTTCAAAAAAGTTTAAGGTACTAATATTGAGGAAGAACCAACGAAAGTTGCTAGTACATATCCACATGTGGAATTTCCAGTATCGTTAATTGATATAGACCTAATCCGGCGTACGCTTGGATAAATATCCCTAGGAAAAACCCCACCTCTCTCCACACATACATATATATATATATACATATATATATAT
>NC_068984.1:113816528-113817726 GCF_001194135.2 Octopus bimaculoides | reverse complement strand
TATATATGCCCCAGCATAGACGCAGCCTCAAGGCTGAAACATATAAAAGAATATAATTGTAAGGACTTACTGTGGACAAGGCGGCGTGACGTCCGATTATAAATATATAAAAAATACACATTAACTACAGGACATCACCAACGAGTGAAGAATATGTAATCACACAAGAGAGAGACACAAGGCAAAATACCAAAAGACACAATAAGTATAGGACAACGTGTTTTTATTTATTTATAATCGAACGCCACGCAGACTTGTCCACAGTAACTTCTTACATTTATATATAATTTCTGCGACTCTACACTCTGTCCCCTTCTTTTCTCTTTAGCCCTCTGTAATCCTCCATATTTTCCGTTTCTCCCCTTCTTCTTCGCTGTCCCCTTTCTCTCACTCCCTACTATCTTTCGTTTCTTCTCCCTTCTCACTCCCTTTCTTTCCTTCATCCTCTCTCTTTCCTCTTCCCCTCTGCCTGTTGCTCATACGTAACTACAGCCCATTTCTCTTGCCCATGTCTTTTCTGGACAAGACGTCTACTGGGCTGGACGTCATTTCATTCGCCGCCCGACATTTTTTCTCTTCTACTATTTTCTTCTCTTCTATGTATCCTATTTCCTTTAAAGACTTCTCTCAGGCGCTACCCATTACAATTCATCTTGGCCTAACGACTCTTAATGTTTATCTCCATCAATTATTTACTTTGTAAGTCCACTCTGTTGTTGTTTGTTCGTTCGAATCCCTAACTCTCCACAAATAATATATTGTTAAAATTTCTGTATGCTGCTGTCTTATGAAATTTTCCTATCTTGTCATTAAAAGCACGAAATAGGGAGTAGCAAAACAGTCGATAACTGACGAGCGAGTTATCTTCTTTTCGTATTTTGTCCTGTACTTATCTCTCGTGTGTTTGCGTATTTTTCACTCGATAGTGATGTCCTGTACTTAAGGCGTATTTCTCATATATATATATATATATATATACTCTTTTACTTGTTTCAGTCATTTGACTGTGGCCATGCTGGAGCACCGCCTTTAGTCGAGCAAATCGACCCCAGGACTTATTCTTTGGAAGCCTAGTACTTATTCTATCGGTCTCCTTTGCCGAACTGCCAAGTTACGCGGACGTAAACACACCACCATCGGTTGCCAAGGGATGTTGGGGGGCCAAACACAGACACACAAACATATACGCACATATATA
>NC_068984.1:113812879-113816402 GCF_001194135.2 Octopus bimaculoides | reverse complement strand
TATATATATATACGACGGGCTTCTTTCAGTTTCCGCCTACCAAATCCACTCACAAGGCTTTGGTCGCCCCGAGGCTAGTAGAAGACACTTGCCCAAGGTACAATAACCCGGAACTATGTGGTTGGTAAGCAAGCTACTTACCACACAGCCACTCCTGCACGTATATATATATATATATATATATGTGAGAGATTTCGACTCAAAACTGAACCCAAATCTCTCAGCTCACAACTCGACCTCAGAGGAAAATGTTTCCCACGGTCAAAAGTTTAGTTTCGCACACATTCAAAACTAAGGAAATTCACTATAGATAACAAATGTCAAGGAAAATGTTTGGCTAAAATTAACGGCCAAAACACTTGACCTTCGACACCATAAATCAAGGGAACACTAGCCAGACATAACTTGACTTGTCAGCGCTGTGACCACCAAATATGTATAAATAGAGACACACCACGGCTAAGAAGCAGAGAGTTGATGGCACGGTCGCATACGCTACGCTACGCAAGAAAGATTATCTGTCTAATTAAGACGTTTTTTTTTACTGCTGACTACAACTACTAATCTAAGAGCACACATCGCTAGAACAACAGCTATTCAAGTAAGGTTCTTTTGCACACACGCTTTGTCTTGCCAAACACGCGAAAACACAAACAATTTATACATCACAAATACCACAACTGCATTTGTTTCTTGTAAACAGTTTTTTCATTTATTATTGTTTACCTACTGTGATATAGCAAATGTTACCATTTTAATAAATAATTTATAACGCATCCTAAAAGTTTTGTCAACTTATTGTTCTACACCGCATTCAACCAATTCTACACCTGATTGAACATCGGCTTCCTCCGTGACAGAACCTAAATACCTTTACATATATATTGTGTATTTATATATATATATATATTGATTACTTTTCGTATATATATATATATATATATATATATATATATATATATATATATATATATATATATATATATATATATATATATATATATATATATCAGTATACAATTTATAGGAAAGATCCAGGGAAATAATTTGGAAATAATTACAAGGTAGCTAAATGTTGCTTAAGTTTCCCAGGAAGCAATGATCACACTTTTGTGTGATTTGATTCCGGGATAAGTAAGTCGTATTTAAGAGAAAATATGTAAAACTGAATAAGAAGACAAGCGCTCGGGATGTTATTAAATCATTTATGTCTTCATATCTTCTACATATATTACGATGGATGTATTCAAAACACGTCCGACAAGATGAATTATGGTCATATATGCATCAAACTCACCAGGAAGGATATAAACAACAACCCTCATCAAATAGACATTTTTACTAATGTAGGAAGCCCTAGAAAATGTTACGTATTTATATGCATATGCATGCACACGTACACACATGCATATATTCAACACACACACACACACACACACACACACACACACACACACACATATATATATATGTATACACACAAATACATATACATACGTATACGGAAAGAGGCATGTATACATTTTGAAAATTTTATCTAGATTTTTTCCCTATGATAAAGGGAAATCTTTCAGTCTCTTTGTACGGAAGAACAATTTTTTATTCTCTTTTACAAATATAAACTGATAAACGAGTTTACGGAGCGAATTTAGAAATGTATACACTGAAAACAACATTTTTTCAGTTTTTTCAAATAGTGTCTACCCATTACCTAATAATAATTTTCTGCAAATTGTCTTTTCTTTATTCTTCAATCTTACTTCTCATAACCTTTATTCCTCCCTTCTTTTTTTCTCTTCTTACCTTTTATCTATGCAATTTTGCCCGTTCCTCTCTCCTCCCTTTTTACTTAGTTTTCTCTTCTCCCCCTCCCTATTTTTCTACATCTTTTCTTCTCTCCCCCTACGTAGTATATTTCCTTAACGACATTTTAAAATTTTTAGCGTTCCATATACGTATTATGCGTATATATCTAGTTTTGTTCTTGTTTATATCTATACTCTGTTTGTGTACAAACGCGTGTATGTGCTTAAGTAAGTGTGTGTCTGTGTATGTAAGTATGTGTTTGGGTTTATCTATGTTTTGCGATGTGTATGCTCTTGTGCGTGTATGTGAACGTGTGTTTATGTGCACACAAGTAGGTGGTCGTAAAAGTCTATTAACGTATACGTATGTATTTATGTGTGTGCTGTATATATGTATGAGTATGTGTATGTATATAAACATGTGTGAGTGTGTATATGTGTGCTTATGCATGTATGTAAACATATATATGTACATATGTCTCTGTATAGGTATGTATATGTAGTTGTGTATATATATATATGCATATAAACATGCATATATGTAATACATGTATAAGTATATATATATGGTGTAGTATATTGCCACTTAAGTGTGGCTGACCCCTAGGGGTGGATGTTACTGTTGCTTTTAGCCCCAGGAGGACATCTCCTCCAGCTGGCTTATCGACACACGACTGTGTCCTGTTTGCCAAGGGAAGTTATCCCTCTCACCTCGATCTGCAGCACGAACGTATCCGGATGTTTATATATATGCATATATATATGTATATATATGGTTCTGTATGCATGTTGCATATATGCGTGTGTGTACGTGTGCGTGTATATGTATATAAACACGTCACATATTCTAGGGCTTCCTATATCTGTAAAAATGTCTATTTGATGAGTTTTGTTGTTTATGTCCTTTCTGGTGAGATTACTGCATAGCTGACCATAGTTCATCCTATCGTACGTATTTTGAATGCATCCATCAAAACATATGTAGAAGATATGAAAATATGAATGGTTTAATAACATTCCAAGCGTGTCTTGTCATTCAATTTATATATATATATATGACTCTTTCTATTTCTATCTCCCCCTCTCATTCTTCCCTCTACTGTTCTTCGCTTCTACCTGTCACTACTTCTCTCTCTCTCTCTCTCTCTCTCTCTCTCGTTACTCGTCCTTCGCCTCTCACCGTTACTACTACTATCTCTCTCTCTCTCTCTGTATCTCTCGTTGCTCACTTTTATTCTACTTCCTCCCCTCCTTTTCCCTCTGCTACTCTTTCTCTTACAGCCTTGGTCACGTGTGTGCGGCTGCTATTTCTTTCCGTTCTTGGTATCACCAAGCTCGCACGTACTTCTTTGCTCCTCCTGTACATGCTTCACAGCGTTCGAGACATACACACTTCACGTCTGGCTGTACAGCCTTTTTGTTTGTTTATTTCACCGTTTCGTTTCCTGTCTTGTTTTCCGTCCGCCACTACCCTCAACGAAAACAATTTAATTTGTGTTCGTGGGAAGAACCATTTTAACGATGCGTACTGCCTTAATTCTTCGAAACGCCGGAGTTTTAATGGTGGCAGCTGATGAAGGGGATGTTTCTATGTGGCCTGCTTGTTTGTTGCACCTTGTTTACCATTTTTGTCCTTGTTCTTTTGCCACGTCATGTACCCAGTTATGTATCTATATGTACATGTGGATGAACGTATATACATACATGTACATATATAT
>NC_068984.1:113807353-113812034 GCF_001194135.2 Octopus bimaculoides | reverse complement strand
TATATATATATATATATATATATATATATATATATATATATATGTATGTATTGTTTAGTAAACACAGTATATATTTTTATGAGCTACTAATAGTTTCATGCGATGAAAACAACTCACCATGGTGCCTTCACGCAATCCTCATGCTATCAGAGCTGAAGACCCAAAATATTACAAAATGCCGTCTGAGTCGTTTTCATTGCCTGAAACTAGTAGTAGCCCATAAAAATATAAAACAAATAGAGGCTGTGTGGTAAGAAGGTTGCTTCCAACTACATGGTTTCGTGTTCAGTTCCACTGAGTGGCACCTTGGGCAGTCGTCTTCTCATATAGCTTCGGGCCGACATCTTTCTTTTAGTTCAAATTTACAGAAAACAAAAGACGAAGACAGGTGAAGGAACAACAAACAAATGTATTAGTTTAACGCTCGGGAAGAATGGAAAACTCTTTGACAGAAAGGATTGAGTGGGAAAAAAGGAGAGAGAATGAAAAAAGGATGTGCAGGGATTAACGGGTCACACACACACTCACACACACACACACACACACACACACACACACACACACACACACACACACACACACACACACACACACACACACACACACACATATATATATATATATATATATATATATATATATGTGTGTGTGTGTATGTGTGTGTGTGCGTGCGTGCGCTCACTTGTGTGTGTGTGTGTGTGTCCTTCGCTTGTCAACCAGTGTTGGTGTATTTACTTCCATTAACTTAGCAGTTCGGCTAAAAAGTCCGATAGAAGTACCAGGTTTAAAAAATAAAAAGAAGTACTGGTGTCGATTCCTTCGACTAAAACACTTCAAGCGGTGACTCCACATGGCCGCAGTCTAATGATTGAATCAAGTAAAAGAATAAAGAATATATATATATATGTGCATACATATACATACATACATATACATACATACATATACATACATACATATACATACATACATACACCACACACACACACACACACACACACACACACAAATACACATATAGGTATACATGCATGCACATGCATATAGACATATTAAGCGCCTAGACAGAGTCTTGATTAAGCGAAGAGAAATATAACATTCAATTATAAACGAGGAGTTAAATGTATATGAAGCAAACTACATTGATTGTATGGTAGTTTGCGTTTCAGGTCAAAAATTGTATTTAATTAGATATTAATCAATACCACCTAATCTACCGAACAGGAATTTAACAATTTCATGCAATATAAACGATTGGAAAACAACTTGTGCTCAGGCATTATAGAAATAGTTTTCTGTATTGAGATGACGGCAAATCATAATGAACAAAAGAACGTATTTTCGTTTAGAGACTGTAGAGCAAATAACAATACAAGATTAAAGAAAACAATATAATGAATGCAGAAAATGAGGGGGAAAATATAAGAAAAGAAGCGAGTTACATGGAGAAAGGAAGAGAAAAGGAGAGCTGGAAAGAAAATGCAAATAATATAGAGAATGTATCGGTGTTAAACGTGAACACGTGAACTATATATAGTCAGTTAATATAGGGACACACATCAATGTCTCTCTGTCTGTCTGTCCATCTATCTATCTATCTGTCTGTCTGTCTATCTATCTATAATCAATATAGGCAGGGGCATGCAATGTTTTACCAAAAAGGAAAACTATAATTGTCATTAAATATGACTAAGGGTGTTAGAAACACCTACATTGCTAGAAATAAAAGCTAAAACGCTCCAAATCTGCAGTCAAAGCATATAATTATATTCATACGTACATACGTACATACATACATACATACATACATACATACTAACAGGGACCGTAATCACCCGGAAGCGGCGGTCGAGACATCTCTATACTGATCGTTCATTTTCGGATTTTCGCCGTAGCCTCTTCAGTGGGGTCAGCTCGAATCGATTCGGCTGATTCCGGACTAAAATCACTTCTAGTAGATGTGCATGTGTGCGTGGGTACTTGTGTATTAATTGTGCGGACGGGATTTGTGTGGAGATAGAAAAGTTATGAAAACTTAAAGTATAAAGGATAAGGAAAACAGGTGAGGAATATAAAAAAAAAAAATAAAGTTAAAAAATATAAGGATGGCTATAAAGTTGTTTGATGTAAAGGTATGTGAAATGGGATATCAGCTGGGGGTAGGAGAGATAGTTAATAGCTGACGCGGGAGTGGGGTGGGGAGATTATAGTTATTTATATTTAGAGAATGAATTTCATAATTTGTGTCGACAAGTAAAAATTATGCTACTACGTTCATTTAAACAATTAGTGGATTTCATAATGGAGAAGACTTCACTGATGCAGAGATCACACTTGTTGTTATAGCCAGTATACGGTTTAGCATGAGTGACTATGGACCATTTCAGATTATAAGGTGATTCATGTTGAATTTTGTGGATTAGTCGAGATAAAGAGGTGCTGTTGGATTCTGCTTGGGACTTGAAGCTAGAGTAGTGATTGTACACTCTGGCTTTGAAGGTGGTGCTGCACGAGCCAACATGTATATAGTTAGAATTGGCAGCTGATTTTGTACTGGAGGTTGGGCGTCTGAAGCTGCATAAGGTCATAAGGGGTGCTGGAGATAAATTTGCAGGGTGATTGTTATCTAGTGAAAGTCCGGTGTTATGTTCATTCTCTGAGGCGGCGTTAGAGCTAGACATTTTTTGAGGGTTGAAGGAGACGTTAAGTGTGTCTGTGTGTGTGTGGATTTAATGGTAGTTTTCATGTCTAAGGATATCACCACTACCGTTCTTTATTTCTGAGTTGAGTATAACCTGATCTTGAGGTAGGTTTGTGGTGCGGGTGTTAGCAATAAAATTAGAACAGGAGGTATCAGGATCAGTGTTGGTAAGGAGGTTTAGTGGTGTTTTAAGTTTATAGGTATGGTGCTGGGGTCGGGGTGAGTTACATTACAATGTAAACTTCACATAATGAAGGTATCCCTGGCATGAAGAGTAGCCTGCATTTTACTCCTCGTTTGAATAATTTACTACTTCCGCGGTTTCGTAAGCTATGAAACGTGTGTAGCCTGAATTTTATCCGCTCCATTTCCTAACTTTAAACATAACTCTCTCTCTCTCTCTCACACACTCGCACGCACACACACACACACACGCAACACTTACATATACACATATATACATGAGGCTTTAAGTACAATCAAACTCTCATTCAATCAAACTCTAATTCAGACCCCAATGGCTGAAGACTAGCCAGACCGTTGAAACTCAGAGTACCAAGGAGTCTGAATCAAACTATTTTGATCTATCTATCTATCTATCTATCTATACGCTTATATATATAGACATAGATATTTCTCTGTATGTATATGTGTGTGAAGGTATATATACATATATATATATATACGTCTCTGAGTGTGTGTATTGTGTTGACGTATACAAGCACAAACACACACACATATATATCTAAATACGCATATACAACTATTTTTTCTCGGTTTATGTGTGTGGTGTGTGTGCGTGTATTTATATGGTGTGTCCATGTGTGTGTGGTGTATGTGTTTATGTTATGATTTGCGTGTGAGGGAGTGAGAGGGAGAGAGGGTGGGAGAGATAAAGAGAGAGAGAAGAGAGAAACCGTTCGTAGATCTTGCTAGTTATGTTATTAAGCAATGTCAGAAATAGGGTAGACTTACCTGACGCCAGAATCCTCCACTTCAACACATCCGAATGTTTATAAAAGTGACATACTGGTCTGAGCCGATAGTAGAGATAAGAGTCTAGTTTTGTAACACATTACCATTTCGCCCTTTGGCGAGAATCCATTAAATTGTTTCTTTATATTCTTTGTAATTGTAACTTTGATTTTATCTTCTTCTCTGTCTTCAGTCTTTCTATTTAAACATCGTCTTCTTACAATCATATTTTATATATTATGCCGAAAGGCATCGAGCTGGCAGTTCGTTTTTGCGACTGATAAAAAGTTTAGCGGTATTTCTTCCCAGTCTTTACGCCTTAATTTCAAATCGTGGCGAGATCAGAGTTGCTTTTTATCTTCTTTTGATCAATAAAATAAAGTACTAGTCAAGTACTGGTGTCACTTCTATTGACTAACTTTCTCCTTTTAAAGTAACCGGATTTTTTCCAAAATTTGAAACAGTTATGCATATAAATAATTATATACGCCATAAGAGGTAGTTTCGTGTAGTGTGATATGGCTGATCAAACAGAATGTCACTGGACTAAATGACTTGTGATATTTAGTTACGGATACGGGCATTCTGAGTTCAAATCCAATTGAGACAAATTTTGTCTTTCAGCTGTGTGGTTAAGAATTTCACTTTGCAATAGTGTGGCTTCAATTTCAGTTCCATTTTGCAGCACCTTGGGTAAGTATATCAGATATATATTTCTTTATTGCCCACAAGGGGCTAAACATAGAGGGGACAAACAAGGACAGACAAAGGGATCAAGTCGATTACATCGACCCCAGTGCGTAACTGGTACTTAATTTATCGACCCCGAAATGATGAAAGGCAAAGTCGACCCCGGCGGAATTTGAACCCAGAACGTAACGGCAGACGAAATACTGCTAAGCATTTCGCCCAGCGTGCTAACGTTTCTGCCAGCTCGCCGCCTTGGGGTAAGTATATCAGATATAGTCACGAGTCAATCAATGCTCTCTGAATGAATTTGGTTGA
>NC_068984.1:113802774-113807334 GCF_001194135.2 Octopus bimaculoides | reverse complement strand
CTGAGTTCAAATCCCTTCGAGATCAGCTTTGCTTTTAATCCTTTCCAGGTTCATAGAATACAGAGCCAGTTGGCCCCTGGGGTCGATGTAACTGACTTAGCCCCTTCCGTAAAACTGTTAATTCGGTGTCAAAATTTGAAATCATTATGTGATGCTTGGATATATGACGCGTTCGGTTGAAAAAGGAAAGATTGAACAAAATTTCAAAAATCGCTTTTTTTTCATTTGAAAGCTATATTTGAAATCTCATCTTTACTCACGTAAAAAAAAAAAAAATAGAGCTTAATTCACATTCTTTCACACTGAAATTTAAGTAAGAGGGTCGGTAGTAAACAAACGAGGGATTCAAAGCGTTGTAGAGACAAATGACCGCCTGTATTTATGTTTGTATGGTGTATGTATGTAATGATTTATTAATCTTATTTCCTTTTCTTTTAGGTAATATTTCTTGTTTTTTTTAGAGTTGTGAATATCTTCATGTTTAATAGTCAAATATATTTCACAATCAAATCTATAAACTATAAGTTAAAAAATCTATAAATTAAAAAAATAAAATAAAAATTCCATTGTCTTCTTGCTTCCATATATCAACTATTTTTAAGGCGGCGAGATGGCAGAATCGTTAGCACGTTGGGCAAAAAGCACTTGGCGACATTGCTTTCGACTTACTACTGAACTGAATTCAAATACTGTCGAGGTCGACTGTATCTTTCATCCTTTTATTATTTTTGTCTTAGGTCAGTAAGAGTTATCACTTATTTGCTTCTGTCTAGAAATCAAAGGAAACGACTACCATTTCCTTCAAACTTAGCTTTTGTGACTTGAGCATCTATGTTTTGAAACTGACCTATTTTCCATTACATTTCAGACAGATTCAGCGCTGAGTTGCTGAAGCAGAAATATCGTTGTAGCAAATATTCTGCTCAATACCACAGATTTGCTTGTTAATTGCTTGACTTAACCACTTGAGCACGTCTCTTAGTGGCTGACGATATGTACATCTCTAATTGTGAGTAGGAGTAGTGTGGGGGAGCATCATATCCAAGTGTTGAGAGGGATTCTTTGGGGTTTGAGTTAATGCAACAAAAGCAAAGTTTGAAGGAAATAGCCGTTTTTTATACTTTCTAGGAGAAAGCGAATAGAAAATAACAGTTGCTACCCAAGAACAAAAATCGTGTAACGCACTGAGAATTACTAACTCACAAAATATAAGAAGCTAAAGCATCAATATTCTTTGAAAACTTTAAACAGCTTTTGTGGAAAATTTGTAAAATGCTGAATATTCCCTCCGTCCACTGAACGTGTCATATGTTAATCACCATATATTCAAATATTATATTCTTCTGTTGTTATTCATATATTTGTTTGTAATGATTTACATATCGTTGGACTCGACGGAAGAGTGATAGCAATCGCCATGTGTTTGTTCGCCGTCATCTATAGTTATAATTCATGGGAACTAACAAGAAATGAATTTCTAGTGGTTTGTACACAAATGTGTAACTCATCAATGAACTGTAGCAACGCTAGCACAAAGGAGAGACCCTACTAACATAGTGCGATATAATGTGGGTGTCATTAATTATGTAGCGACCATCGACGTATGATTTCTCTCTGCTCTCTGTTAATTTTTGTATGCTTGACGCATTCGTATCAAAGATATATGCTTATAAATAATTATATACACCAAGGGTGGTAGTTTGATGTAGTGTGATATCACTGATCAAGTGGAATGTCACTGGACTAAATGACTTGTGATATCTAGTTACGGATACAGGCATTCTGAGTTCAAATCCAGTTGAGACCAATTTTGTCTTTCAAGCTGTGTAAAGAATTTTACTTTTAAATAGCATGGTTTTAGGTTCAGTTCCACTTCGCAGCACCTTGGGTAAGTGTATCAGCTATAGGCACGAGCCGATCAATGCTCTCTGAATGAATTTGGTTGACAGAAACTGTGACAAGCCCATCATATATGTAAATATATACACATAGATATGTATGTATGTATGTATGTATGTGTTTGTGTGTGCCTTCCAACCGCTTGACAATTGTCGTTTGTTTGTTTACGTCCCTGTAACTTAGCGGTTTGACAAAAGGAGCCAATGGAATAAGTACCAGACTTAAAATAAGTACAGGTTCAACTAACCCTCTAATGGTGGTACTCTAGTATGGCCGCAGTCCAACTACTTGAACAAGTAAAAGAGATCGATGAAATAACGTACCAACCACACAGTTGAGTTAATCGTAATCGATTACATCCTCTACTAAAACGGCATGTCTTTTGGTTATGTTGGAAATCAATAATTACAAATGTAAGAATGCGTGGTGTGACAGAAGTAATGACATATAAGAGACTAAATGCTTTGTTCTATTCAGTTAAGTTTCTTTAACGTTCTGAATTTAAATCTGTTTGCGATTGATTGAATAGAACTTATTTTTGTTTTATTCAATTTGGAACATATCTTCGATTAAATACGTTCCAGGAGTTTCCAACGGTCTTTATTTCAGACATTTTGTATCTGAAACTGCTTTATAAAATATATTATTCCTGTTTTAAAATGATGGGGTTTGAGGAAAATCAATTGTTGTTTCTGGTAAGTAGATAAACCATGTGACATATGTCACATGAAATAATTGCAGTCATGATTTGGACCCATGATTCAACATGTACATACATATATATCCACTCTTTTCTTACAACCTTTTGGTAAAATCCCCCCACCTACTTTTGTCCTATCTTTCTGCCCTTCTTTTATTTCTTTCATCTATTTCCATCCCTAATTCTCTCCTTCAAATACACTCGGGTAAAACATGTGATTGTGTTCACATTCTGACTGCCAATCATCTCTGAAGGTTTGGTAAAATAGCTGCATGTAATAAAATGGTTTCTGATTTAAGCGCAACGTCAACCACTTTTAGAAAAAAGAATTAGTCAATATCATTGACCTCAACACTCGACTGTTACTTTATTTCATCGACACCGAAAGGAAGAAAAGTAAAGTTGACTGCGGTGGGATTTGAACTCAGAATGTAAAGAGCCGAAAACTACGTATCATAATACTTTCTACTATAGTTACAAAGCCTGAAATTTGCGCGCGCGTGTGTGTGAAGAAGAGGCTAGTCGATTATAGCGATTCCAGTACTCAATTGGTACTTATTTTATAGGCCTCAGAAGGATGAAAGGTAGAGTCGGCCGCGGCGGAATTTGAACTCAGAACGCAAAACCGGAAGATGTGCTGCCAAGCACTTTGTCTGGTGTGCTAATTATTCTGTCAGCTTGCCGCCTTTGCATGTAATACAATGAAGTCAATTCATTTTGCTATACGATATCTTTACAGCAACGCTGGTTTTGTATCGTTATCGATCATTAAAACAGAAGAACATTCATCTAAATGTCCTGTAGTGTGTAGTATGGGCCAAGACGACGAAATTTAAATTTGAGCTTCTCTCGCAATCCATTTGTGGATAACCAGTTTAAGTTTACAGAACACATATAAATATCACGACAGACAGGTACACACACACACACACACACACACACACACACACTTCCATATGTTGTTGTTACTAATTTGTTTCTGTATTTAAGCAGATTCTTCGAGCATCTTTAGAATGGTTTGTGGCATTCATTACTTTTCCCTGTGTTCTGATTTCGCATCCCAGTGAAGTCAACTTTGCCTTCCATCCTTTTGAGGTTGATAGGTAAAGTACTCGATTTTCAGGAATGGGATGGATCCTTCTTTGCCACTTTTGTTTCTAGATTGTAGCGGAAAATCAGAAGTCCAGCCTTACCTCATTATCTCATACTTATTCTGTCTGAGAACCGTGTCAAAGGTCGACGTGTAAATGGAATATTTTATACGTTAATTTCTCGCCGAAGAATCCACTTAGTCATACGAGTCAGAGCTCATCATCGAACCGACTGAGGACCTACTTGTTTATGGCCTCTAACTGACTAATCCACAATAAATTGAGAATAAATAAATAAAATAAAAATAAAATAAACAACATAAAAAAAATAAAAAAGAACAAATAAAAGTAATCGACTGAAACTCTTAGAGAAAAGTCCTTTGATAAAAGAAACGAATATTTGAAAACTTTCTGGCAAACTGTTTTTTTTAATGAAATTTTATGCTGAATGCTTACAAGAATTTAAATTTAAGCCTCTCTTTGTAATCCATTTGTAGATACACTGATCGCGTTTACAGTAGACATATAAAAACGCATACAGATACTCATATAGCAACATTCCCAGTAATTTAATTCTAAATTTGAGTAGAATCGTGTTAATTGCAGTATTGTTCCTCATATTAGTGGTCCAAGTTGTAACAAAATTGAATCTTTCAATGAGTACAAATTCCGAAATTGATCTGAAGCTAAGAAAAAAGTATTTATCTACGGCCTACGTTTGTCCTATTACAACTAAAGTTTCATTGTCTAATTTTTACAAAATACCTGTACAGTACATATATATATACATACATACATACAATATATACATACATGCATATATATATATATATATATATATATATATATATATATATATATATATATATA
>NC_068984.1:113802066-113802536 GCF_001194135.2 Octopus bimaculoides | reverse complement strand
ATATATATATATATATATATATATATATATATATATATATAGTGTGTGTATATATGTATGTTATATAGATACATACATACATACATACATATGCAGAAACACATACATACACATAGAGGGTTGAAGTGAAAGGTAACAAACGTATTCGTAAAGGCGTTTGCTTCATTCAGCTTCAAACGGAGCGTAATAAGTATTAGTTAATAAGCATAAACTACGGGTAAAAGCAGGATGCTCATGTAGAGCTTCCAACGAGTGCCTAGTATATGGTAAATGCAGCACAAAAGTACTGGTCTACGAAGTAGAATTAACATCAACCAACACCAGTATGACGACGCATATACAAAAATACATCGAGGTAATAGAGTATTCCCTAGAAGCCAAGCTGAATAGTTATAGATTCCTGTTTATGAAATTGGATTTTACCTATTAAATTTGCTGTCATGAGGCAGGTAGTTGAACTTTCGTACTAT
>NC_068984.1:113796439-113801966 GCF_001194135.2 Octopus bimaculoides | reverse complement strand
CTTCTACACCTCATCATGCTCATGGCCAAATCAATGAATGGTTGCTGAAAGCAGATTAGGATCACCGAGAGGAGATATAAGCTTCTGCTTATTCCTGTCTGAAGTATCGTCCGATACTTCAGACTTATCGTCCGATGAATTTACTTTGTTGACATTCTTCATCGACAGAATTTTTATACCTTTCAACCTTTCAGTCAAGTCCGCCTTTCTTCCAGTAACATTCTGTCAATATAATCTTAGATATTTCTTTAACTCAGGCACAGTAAGTACTTCGATAGCTGAATCATCGAGCTGCTTTATATCCATGATAAGGCGTAAAACAATAACAATAGCGTGGATAGTCTGCGGAAGTTTAATTGTCCACATGGAGCGCCGCCTAGCCAAGGGAGATAACCTACTTATAGGAAAGCCCTATAGCGATTAAAAGAGTACGCAATGACGTATAACATAAAGTGGAGGTCGCTGGAAAATCTAGGCCGTATCTGAAAAAAAAAACAAAACAAAATGATTCGCACGTTCCGGGCGCTTTCCTAAACTCGAAAACTGAAATCTTCGGAGCTGCCCTCATGAGCAGAATTTCGTTTTCTCGAATTTTTCATGTTCGAGTTTGAACAGGAGGGCGATTCACTTAGAACTTATATACTTCACCCATGGCGAACACCGATCCAAGGGAAATAAACTTTTCTTTTTTTTCCAAAATATTTTTCATGGAGTATCGTTTCACCCTTTTGCCACAATTGAATCAACCTACAGTCTATCTATCATCTCCAGCATAAAAGAAGCTATGCACTTTCATCTACTACGTCTCAAGTTATATGCCAAAATCAACAATATATTGCACTACAATACATACATACATACATGCACATACGTACACATATATTTGTGCATGTATATATGGGTATAGAAAAATGGGGTGAGGTACAGAGAGAAAGAAAGGAGAAATTATGAGTTCACACTGGTGTGAATTGCAATTTAGCAAATAATCAATCATTATTGTTAGGTAGAGTAGAATAACATATTTGTAACCGAGTCTACGTTTGTAATTACTTCGTGTTTCTCGTTTCTTCAAAAGATTGTTTATCTGTTTCAAATACTCACCAAACAAATGGATTTCGTTGCACCAGAAGACAGAGATAACCTGATCAGGGTCTCTCGCTCATGACTGGGCTGGTGGCTAACAGTAGAAAGGGAAAACAGACACGAGACATACAGGACTGTCTTAAGGCATGGACACACTGGACAGTAGTTCAGATACCCCGCGGGTCTAGAAGGACAGTTTAGACCTATGTATGTTGTGGCTTGCTGTGAATAGACCTCAGTGCATTGATTTGCCCAACACTGTTAAGGCGACTCTGGAAACATGACAGAAATACAAAAAGGGAGAAAGAGAAAGAAACGGAGATGCGAGAGAGAAAGAGAGAGAGAGAGAGAGAGAGAGAGAGAGAGAGAGAGAGAGAGAGAGAGAGAGAGATAGGCTAAATACAGTAGTTAAGAAGAGGAAGAAGTGAAAATGGTGAAAAAGAAGGAAAAATACAAAACCTTTAAAAAAACTGAGAAAATTGGAAAAGATGGGATGTAGAGGTATTTAATTGATTAGCTGGCAAGAAATAGGACGAAGAGAAAGGATGAAAAATAAGATAAGGCGAATGTGTTCACTGAAGCATGAATAATTTTAGATGAAAGGTTAAAAAAGGATTAAGACAGCAATAATTACATATTTTGATTTATATGCTATAAATAATTGTTATTTCCAAACAATTTGGGAAGGGAATGAGGTATGTTGGTTATAAAATTGGTGGATAATAATTTAAAATAGTGTTGTGATAAATACGCATACATGTGCAGACATAAATACATATACACGTAATTTTATATTTTTATAAACATAATTTCACAAACCTCACACACCTATACACTCAGCGGTATAATTGTTATTAACGTTGCCTGTATATTTGTATACAAATATATAAATTCTCGTGCAATAACATTTATACATGCATACATACACATACACTCAACTTAACCCACTTATACAACACACACACACACACACACACACACACACACACACACACACACACATATCTATATATACGGCTGTACTCAAACATACATGCATATACATTCATGCACGCATACAGTTTCATTACAAATTATTATGCTTATACGTGAATGACTACGTCCGTCACGAATACATAGAAGCATACAGACACAATCATGGATTTACGCGCGCAGACACGCACGCACATTCGCACGCGCACAAACACGCACACACACACAAAATCAACACGTGGGTGGACACTTATACAGAAATACATGCACACACATACGCACGTACACACGCGTTTTTTTACGCATTTACATGTGTGAAACTGTATGTGTCCTTGCCGTTTATATGTTATATACGTGGGTATGAGTGTGTAGGTGTGCGTGTGTATTTTTATACTCATAAGTATGCTTGTTTGCTTCTATACATGTGCTTCTATGTAGGTGTGTCTATGTTTTTGTTTTACTCCAGTTAAATGGGCCGGAAAGTAGTTTTGACATGTGGAAAGTATCATAAAATTCTTAGAGGTCTAAATGCTTTTATGTGAGATCTTTTGAGATTTAAACCCTATTTGAAGCTTATTCTTCAATACTGTTTCTTGGTTTAATATTTAAATCTCCACCTGTCTGTTCTCTGTTTATCCGTCCCTTTAATTACTTTGACTAAAAATTCATTAATATTATATTTTTATATATATATATATACATTTTAAGCTATTTATTTTATTGTGATAATTACTTTAACCCATTACCTACCAGTGATCTCATATCAGATCACTTAAAAATTACAAATTTCGTAATTATCTATCAATATTTACACATATCTAACCTTTTTGCTATATCTACTAGGTATATTTCTCTGATATTCAAATGAGGTTTGCTAATTTTTCACCCAATATTTCGCTTATTTCTATTTAAGATGTTATTTTGATCATCCCAGCGTGTTTCTAAGGCTTTCTGATGCTAGGAATCAAAGCTTCATAAAGTTCTTCTTCTTCCTCTTCCTCCTCTTCCTCCTCCTCCTCTTCTTCTTCCTCTTCTTCCTCCTCCTCTTCTTCCTCCTCCTCTTCTTCCTCCTCCTCTTCTTCTTCCTCCTCTTCTTCTTCTTCCTCCTCTTCTTCTTCTTCCTCCTCTTCTTCTTCCTCCTCCTCTTCTTCTTCCTCCTCCTCTTCTTCTTCCTCCTCCTCTTCCTCCTCCTCCTCCTCTTCCTCCTCCTCTTCCTCCTCCTCCTCTTCCTCCTCTTCTTCCTCCTCTTCCTCTTCTTCTCCCTCTTCTTCTCCCTCTCCTTCTCCTTCTCCTTCTTAAACAGTCAATTCCTGGAATTTCTATCTAGCACTTTAAATATGAGTCAAGATATTTTTACTGACTGATCAAGCAAAACTAATTTTATCGAGTTTCGGACTCCCATGCATCGTATATATGTAAAGATAAAATTTTGTGCGTTTGTCTGGAATTGAATCGTTGGTGTAACCATCATATTCTGGTGATCTGATGAAATAGCTTTCATTCTTTGCATTAATTTGTGAATATGCAATTGTATTTTACAATGCCGAACATGCATATAAATGCAAAAATGTAAGTATAATTTGTTCCTCACCGAAATTAATATAACATGAATAAGGTTGCGGAATAGTTGCATTCCTGAGGATGTCACGTAGTTAAATAAATATATATTTACCTTTCATACTTCCTTAATTTTATAGTTTATACATAAATTCACACGAATACATACGTACGCGCTCGCGTTGTTTACTTGCAGGGAGCATATAACAAACGGAACGCTAAATGACAACTGTACGGCAAAAAGTTTTTCTAAAAAAAATCATATTCAGATATCGAGCTGAAATTTAACCCACAAACCACGAGGAGACTTTGCAGAGAGTCTACAAAAGGTTCGTGTACGCACAAGTACACATTTCATGTAGCTTGCACAGTTTCATGTAGCTTGCACAGTTTCATGTAGCTTGCACAGTTTCATATAAAGATAAAGAATAATATTCTTCTACAAAATAACCCCCATGAATATACGTATATATATATATATACGTATATATATATATATATATATATATATATATATATATATATATATATATATATATATATATATATATACACGCACACACACACACACATATATATATATATATATATCGGAGTAATGAAGCAAAGCGGTGTTCACGTATAATCGCAATTTAGGTTACTTGAAATGTTTGTCACATCTTTCAGCTGCTAAAGGCAAACACACTGCAGATACCGTGGAGAAGAAAAAGAGAGGTTTTTTTTTCTCCACGGAGAATATATATATACACGTTTATATGTATAGTATATTCTCGTATTATATGCATTTAGGGATATTATATAGCTATATATATGATATATGAGAATAAATTTCATCTATCTATCTATAAAAAAATTTTTTTTTTTAGAATGAGATAAAAATCCAAGGCTGTAAAGATTTTAGACCTTCTATTTATGAATGTTCTGAAATTTTCACAGCCTTGGATTTTTATCTCATTCTGAAAAAAAATCTTTCTATATATACACATGTTGATATATGACCTACGTTGGAATCCTTATTCCCATAATCACCGAACCTGGAGCTTAACTATGGTCATTTCACAGCACTTATTCAGCTTTACCTGATACTGTTGGGTCTTATTGATACCATTACCTCTCATAATATCTATCTATCTATCTATCTATCTATCTATCTGTCTGTCTGTCTGTCTGTCTATATAGGTGCAGGCGTGGCTGTGTGGTAAGAAGCTTACTCACCAACCACATGGTACCGGGTTCAGTTCCACTGCGTGGCACCTAGAGCAAATGTCTAGTATAGTCTCGATCCGATCAAAGCCTTGTGAGTGGATTTGGTATACGGAAACTGAAGTAAGCCTATCATATGTATATATATATATTATACAAAACGAGCAAAACAGCTAGTTCTAAAATCTCTAAACGGGATATAATTAGCCACTATAACATGGCTGCTCTACAAAGAACTATGTTAATGCATTCTAACCCCTGGAAAATGTCTTTTCCAGCTGGTGTTGGTTAATGATACAGAACCTGTGTCTAATATATTGTGAGTAAGGGAGCGAGTCACTCCCGTCTAGCTTAGCAAGACCAATAGATCACGGTTTCTGGGTCTTACCATGTTATAGTGGCAAAAAACGTTACCGCTTACACACACACACACACACACACAAACACACATGTATATATGTATCTATATATGTATGCATATCTATATGTATATACATACATATATACATACATATATATATATATGTATATACATATATATATATACATAAATAAATATATATATATATATATGTATATACATATATATATATATACATAAATAAATATATATATATATAGATATACATATATATATATATACATAAATAAATATATATATATATATATATATATATATATATATATATATATATATATATATATATATATA
>NC_068984.1:113789531-113794531 GCF_001194135.2 Octopus bimaculoides | reverse complement strand
TATGTGTGCTTGTGTGTTTATTTTTATGCATATAATATATATTTGTTAATATCTGGGCATTGCAATTTTAAATCGAATTTTCACATATCTTTCTAAAAATTATTTCATATATTGCTAATATTTATTTCTCTTCTATACATTAAATTCTGCTTTATTTTTCAAGCGTATTTTAGACGCATTTTTGCATATGTATTTTTTTAAATACAATTTATGGTCTGTGATTCAAATTTACATGTTTAAGGCGACAACTGCAACGTATTTAAACAGGAAGGTAATAAAAAATGGAGCCATACTAGCATAAATTTATATACATATATACTTTATACAAATATTATCATTGCCTTATTTTATCAGATGATAACCGTCTCACATTCAGAAATTTTGTTGAGTCATTTCTACATCGTTGGATTTAAGTGACAAAAGCTTGTATAACATTTTCGCTGCAACTCTCTCGGTTGCCATAGTTAGTTCCAGTGACGCGCATCGCAAGATGAATGATACTATTTTGATTGCAAGTTGTATATCAGAGTACCTTTCACCTTGAAGAGCTGCTTTCCACAGGTTTTGTCAAAAATAACGGGAGCTTCCTTTCCTCTGGGAAATCTATTTAACCTATAGATGGGACCCTTATGCGTACTACCGTTCTGGGTCAGAACGAATCTTGGAGTAATGGTGTAATTAAAGGGTGATTCAACGCTCTCCGTGTTATAGGGAATTAGTAACAATGGTACACCACTCCCACATGACGAATAGAATAACATAGTCACTATAAGTAAAGAGAAGCACGTAAAGTACCGGAGTACGTAGTAGGCGGTCAGAGATAGTAAAACCAGTATAAATACGACTAAGTATATTGTATACCGAAGTGGACGTTATAACAGTCCAACATTTTAAGGATTATAACAGTGGTGACGAGGATTTCAATAACTGATGAGGAATTAATAAACTTAACTCATAAAGTTTTGTTGTGTGAATTTTACAGAAAAACAAAAAACAAAAAAAAATCGTAAAATTTATGGAAGATGTGTTGGCCGGTTTGCTTGAATTGCAAAAAACAGCAAAATAAGAACTGGAAGAACGACAACAACAACAACAACAACAATAATTACTATTACAGCAACAAATGCTACAATTAATGAAGTCATCATGAAAGTCAGAAAGAGTGTTCCCGCCTCAGAGTTCAAACACGAATCTGACGAAGGAGTTACCTTCGAAGCATTCTACAGAAGATATGAGCAAACTTTCGCGAAAGAATGTAAAGACTGGGACGACGAAATCAAAACTGGTGAAGACTGGTGGCAACAGAATATGAACAATACACTAACTCTGTACTGTCAAGAGAACCTTCGCACATAAGCTTTAATGACACAATAGATATATTGTGTAAAATTTTCAGTGAACAAGCTCATTGTCAACACACTTTGGAAGTGTCTGAACATTGAGAAAAACAATGACGAGGACTACATCACACAAGCTGGTAGAGTAAACAGAGAATGCGAGAAGTTTAAACTGGATGAATTAACGTCAGATATGTTTAAATGCCTGATTTTTACACAGGGACTAACTATAGAAAAAGACACAGAAGTTAGAACTAGAATTCTCTCTAAGCTGGAACAAAACCAGAATGTAAGCCTACAACAAGTGTCAGAAGAATGTGAAAAGATAGCCAAATTAAGACACGACACGGAAGAAATTGAAAGTAAAGATTATTTCCAAGTAAAGCAAGTGCGAAATAATTAGAACAGTGATAAAGTGTTTTCTAAAAAAACATGACAAAAATTAGGAAATGAACCCATGTTTTGCATCTGGAGGTATGCACCTGAGGAAAAATTGTCCATTAAAAAAATCGGAGTATTTTCGCTGTGGAAATATAGGACATATAAAGACGCACTTAGAATGAAGATGACAAAATGTCAGAACAAAGAAAAAAGAATTGTATGTCATTGGAAGAAATTGGTAATATAACGAAGAAGAAATTCGTGAAGTTGAAAAGCTTACAAGTGTTAAAATGTAATTGGACACTGATAGTGATATCAACATTATAAACGAGAAAACGAGGAAATATGTCGGTACGCCGAAATTAATTAAATCGAAAAAGGTAGCATATAGTGTTATGGGAAAAAGATTATATTTTTTCTTATGTAATGTAACATTTCGAGGTCACACGAAAAAGCAAAAATATATGTGTTAAAAAGTTCACTTAATTTATTCGGCACAGAGTGGATGGAACTATTCAAGTTGTGGAATATGCACATAAGTGTTTTGTGTGGAAATGTTGCAGGTTTAGTCGAAGGTTCGAATGCAGCTGACGGACTGAAACAAAAAAAAAATTGCAGTAAAACGGAGTGGAACGCCTGTATGTAAGCCAAAACGAAATGAAAAATTACCTACGATAAAGAGTAAACATTGTTCAAAAGTAGATGTTCTGTGGTCGAGACTACACATTGATTTCTCTGGTCCTTTAAATGGTTCTTACTACTTAGTGGCAGTCAACAGTTTTTCGAATTGGTCTGAAATTTGTAAGTGTAAAATCCAACTTCCTCAACTGTGATAAATTTTTTACACGAACAGTTTGCAAGATTTGGCACCCCAGACAAGACAGTGTCTAATAATGGAACGCAATTTGTGTCTAGTGAATTTTAAAAAAATTGTGAAACGTTCGCGGTAGAACATATAACTACGGCACCATACCATCTCAGATCTAATGGACAGGAAGAACGCTTTGTCGACACCTTCAAAAGAACCCTTAGAAAATCGAATAAGGAAGTCTCGGATGAGGTAGCTCTACAACAATTTTTAAGAGTGTACCGTGTGACACCAAATCCGAATACATCAGCAAGTTTGCAAAGAAAGTAAAATCAGCCAAGAAAAAAATGCCAGGGAAGACATAGCAAGATTCCTTAAAATTGGTGAAAAGGTGTATGAGGGCATACAAGAATGGAAAGTTGGGAAGATGGCATAATTACCAAATGCATAAGTAAAACGATGTATTGGGTAAAAAGTAGAAAAGGCATACAAAGAGACACAGGAACCAACTGAAAAAGAGATTCGTGGAAAGCGAATCAAAGAAATTGGAGCAACCGATGGAATGGTTGTATGGTATACTCTAAGTACCAATGATTGAACCCAGACATACAAGTGAGAGGAAAAGAAAACACAAAGTTCCTGAAAATAGATGCCAAGCGCAAAAAATATTAAAGTGTGCAAAAAACCCCTCAAAAACAGGAGGTGGGGTGAATAAAAAGATTACTGCTAAATAAAATGACACTGTGGATAAAAAGGCCACATGAAGGCGAGGTGCCCCCAGAAAACAACAAATGGAACAGATGGAGAAGCAAGAGTGTGCAGACCAAGTGGTACAAGTCGAGATAAAGGAGACAAAAATGGACGAAGGATTTACGGTAGTAAAAGAAGAAAGAGAAGTGATAGAGTAAGCTCTCGGCCAGAGAGGCAGAAAAAGAAGAAAGAAACGGTAGAGAAAGGGGCTAGGAAGGAAGTCAGACGGAAGGAAGATAAACTACTGGTTGACAAGGAGATCGAAAGGAACTTGAAAAGGAAACTGATGAGGAGTTGCAGAAGGAGGAGACAGCAGCAAAGACATTAATTGCACCAGTAGAAGAGGAGGATTCAGGAGAACAATTATACGAGGGTGAAATGGAGAGATTATTCAGAGAGGGAAGAGAAAAGGTACCCGCAGTGGAGCAGGAAAAGTGAAAGCAAGTAAGAAAGCCCCCAAAATATCGATGGAATTTGGTGACAAACAGACACACATACACGTACATACACAGACAGACAAACAAACCACCACATAGACACAGACACGCACGCACGCACACACACACACACACACGCACACACACGTATTGAGAAAGATGTTAGTAGTCTTATGAAAAGTATTTGTAACCTTAAAAATAACCATATTTCACTAACATACGCTTGTCAAAATTTTAAAATTGAAAATGAAATTTATTACTAAGATTGTTGTAAAGTGTGTTAAAATTGATTTATATTGTAATTTCAACAAATAGTTATTATTTTGTAGCTTAGAGGCATAAAGCGTGTTAGATTACGTGAGCAAAGCACAAGAATGTATGGATATTAACGAGTGGTTGATGGTTTAAATTTTTAAAAGATTATATTTTATATACAGAAACATAAATACAGTCGTTTAGAGGACAACCCACTTTTTCTTCCATTATTATTCCAACAGTCTCTCTCACTCTCTCTCTCTCTCACACCCGCGCACGCACGCACACGCACACACACACACAAACACGCAAGATTAATCATCAATTATACTATGAATGTCATTTTCCCGTTTATTGGATCAATGTGCAAAAAAATTAATAGTTGCAGCAGTTCGTTCCTGAAGATCGCACTGACATAAATCTCGAATCGTGAGGAATAATTTTACTTTCAAAAAACAAAATGTGTATATATGTATGTATCTATGAAAAGGTTAAACGAAAGCCGACGGTCCTTCAACAACAACACATCTTGATAAACTCAATGGTTACTATTTACTTCAGGCCACGATAGACAGAGGGGATGCTCTGAAGCCGAGAATTTGAATTTACGGAGACAATATTTACGTATCGCCTGATGAAACACAATTAGATATCATAATGCAAGGAAACGGTTGCATTATCAATCATCTGCACGCCTGGAGAACTACGTTGCATAGAAACAATTGTAGAGATTGAAAATAAATATCCAACTGTACTCCTTCTTGCTGACAGCAAATTTTTTTCAATTATTTATTCACACACAAAAGAAGCTCAAACGCAAACCTGGAAGTACGTATAATACTACTACTGGATAGCAAAGGATGAAATCTGAAGGTGGACGAGCTTTATACTGAACTCTACTACGTTCTTAACTGAATATACCATAATACACACACACGCGCACACACACACACACACACACACACACACATCGCAAAAAAAAACTAGTTGCACTGTCAGGGTTTAACGTGATGGTTATGAATTATTATTCGG
>NC_068984.1:113787620-113789023 GCF_001194135.2 Octopus bimaculoides | reverse complement strand
TATATATATATATATATTTATGTGTATCGGTCATAATATAATGTCTTACGTTTAAGATGATTCCCATGCTTTCCCTGATGAGAAGGTTACAATTTTAATATCAAAGATCCTTATGGATCACACAAGTTGTAATCCTTTGAAACATATGTAGGAATAAAGTATGCAATTATAACATGCGTTTTCTCCATTCCTTAAATTCTTATACACACACACACACACACGAGAGGGGGTGCTGAAAAGTTTCTGGCTTTCAGGGGATTATGAAAGGCCTGGATGGAGACCCAAACCTTCCGAGTTCTTTTACAGGGTTTAGAAAAACTGAAGAACTGCTCTAATAAGTGCATGAATCTGAGAGTAGAATATGCTAAATAAAATCTTAATTAACTGATCCTCCAATATTTTCCATTACCCAAAGCCTGGAACTTTCAGTATCCCCTCGTATATATACATATAGACACACACACGCACATATAGACATCATACAAACATATATATATATATATATATATATATATATATAAACAAAAGTAAATGAGTATATGCATATATACGTACAGGTATGTGCATACCGACATCCACCTGTATGTATAGGTGCATATCTGGGTACAGGACATTGCAAACAAACGTAGACGAGAACACACGAGCCACATAGAGAACATTCTACTTCATCAGCTACCCACGTTTTAACACCGGCGTTTCGACGAGCTTCGGGCAGGACGCAACGTTAAAACGGCTCGTCCCATGGATCGCAGATTAAATCTGTATACGCAAATTAAATCTAGCCATGGAGGAATGTAGTGGCGGACGAAAAACAAGACAGGAAAACAAACAGAAGGCTTTACGGCCAGACGAGAAAAATTATGTGTGTATGAACGCGATGAGGCACGGAACCGAGAGAGACAAAGTGGTAATATATATATATATGAAAAATCCTGAAATGCAAGAAAATACATACCGCCAGCTTCGCCAGATGCCGTCTTTACAATCGGGAGTAAAGAAGGACACTATATTTCAACAACCTGATATTCAGAAGTCCGCAAGTGTTCCACTGCCTACCTAAAGACATAAGAAATGTAGACGGGGTTTCTACGGTAATATTCTAGGAAAAGTTCGATTCTCTTAACTAGAATACTGGATCAGTCAGTAGTATACAATAGTATTCTCAGGGAAGATCAGCTGATACAAAATCAATTATCGATCAATCCTCAGTTGTAATAATTCGAAACTGACACATAGAGAGAGAGAGCAAGTAACACGCGCACACACACACAAGCACGCACACACACACACACACACACACACACAAAAGTTGAAGGCACTGCCCCAGCATGACTGCAGTTATGTGACTGAATCTAGTAAAAAGTATAAAAGAATAGGGAATACTTACAATATATATATATATA
>NC_068984.1:113785114-113787373 GCF_001194135.2 Octopus bimaculoides | reverse complement strand
TGCTACTACTGCAAAGCAGCACATGAATGGCATTCTAAAAGTAAACAAAACCGAAACAACAAAGTATCATCATGGATTTTGAAGAAAGAGAAAATGATAACTGGTTTACGGAAGACCATCAGTCATATGAGGATGTTTATTTCGTGCAAATAAGCAAATCACTATACGTCCTACCAACAGAAAGTAAAGATGAAGCTAGAAATGATGTTTGGAGACAGCATAAAGAGGACACTCACTTGCAAACTGATTACCCTCAAGCAGAAGCTAAAAGCTGTCATTGAAAAACTCCGGCATCAGAAGAGAATAACCGAGAGAAAAACAATAAACAAAAAATTTAACCGGAACCAGGCAGCAGTATACAGAGACATGAGAGAAGAAGCAGTGAACATCACGGAAGCTCTTCCACGAGACGACATAGACTCCTTCTGGAAGAAAATCTAGAGTGAAGAGGAGTTTAACCAAAATGCTCTGTGGCTGGAAAAAATCCGAAGAAGTTATTGCTCCTACGTTACATCCAAGGCATACGACATTGATGGTGAAACTCTTGCAACTGTGATCCAGAAACTCCAGAATGGAAAAGCACCTGGAAGAGACTTGATTGTTGGATATTGGTACAAGAAGCTAACATTCTACCGATCATATCTTATCAATCTGTACAAGCAAGCTCTCATTGGGATCAGTAGCATACCACACTGACAGAGACAAAATTGATCCCCAAATGCAGAACCACCAACATGGCAAAAAAAAAAAAAAAACTACCGCCAATTGCGTGTCATAACTTAATGTATAAAATATATGCAGCATGTTTAAATCTTTTCCTCCAGGACCATTGCGAAACCATCATCACAGCAGAACAAGCAGCTGGGAAGAAGGAATTCTGGAGATGTGCCGAGCAATTGTTACTCGAAAAAAATGTGATGTCAGAGGTACGAAAGCAGAGGAAGAACCTAGTTTCAATGTGACTAGACTGCAAGAAAGCCTTTGACTCTGTTCCCCACTCGTGGATGCTAGAAATCCTTCAACTTGCTAAATTTTCAGTGGCAATAGGCAAAGTCATAGCTGACTTGACTTTATCGTGGGCCACTATCTTGAAATTAAACACAAAGAGTGACTGTATCATCACTGATAGAATACAGCATTGCAAAGGTATATTCCAAGGGGGCAACCTCTCTGTGATGCTGTTTATACTTTCTGTAACCCCCTTGTCATTCATGTTAAGGAAGTCTGAAGGATATCTCACTGGTTCACAAGGTAACAGAAATACCAAAATTACACAGTTTCCTTGTGGATGACTTGAAACTTTATGCTAAGAATATGTATGAAATGAAAAAGAGCCTTGCCCTAGTTACAACATTCTCAAAGGATGTAAGGTTGGAGTTTGGTCAGAATAAATGTTGTTATATCTGACAAGGAATGTTACAGGTATCTAAGGGTGGATGAAAACATATCTTACAATAGCACTTGTAACAAAACACGTGGCACTTTAGAATATTACAGACGAATAAAGAAAATCTGGACCTCAGAACTCTCTGCATTTAATAAAGCAGTGGCACACAATGTGTTTGCAGTTCCAGTACTCATACTAACATTTGGGCTGCTTGATTGGACGCTTGATGAGATCCGAGCCATTGATGTAAAAACCCGAAAAATCCAGATTACAAGTTCAGGTTTATACATGTAATTACTGGGGCCCTGGGTTACGTAACACACTGCCTAAATACCAACCTTGAGAAATTAGGCTATTCAAAACCAGAAAGGAGAAAGCTAATTCGAAGACTACAGATCAAATCCATCACTGGGACTGTAAAACCTGTAAAACTTTCCAGATGTTTATCAATTAAATATGTATGAGCAACTATATGTATGCAACTATATGTATAACAATACATGCATAAAGCAAAACATACATACATACATACATACAAACAAATATCCTGTTGTTGATGTTGAAATTTCAATGAAGGAGCTTTGAATCTTGGTTAGAAACCGGCTCTTTCTCTATTGGTAAGAAATCTTGAAATAAAATTGAATAATGACATACATATACATATATACACATTTAAAAATATGTTTTTTATATTAGGCATATATATTTAAAATCTATATATATGGGTCTATATCAAACGTCTATTATAAAAATAGGTCAAGAAAAATTCCCTTTAGCTGTTTTTAATATCATGCAAGGAAGGTAAGTTCCCTTAATTGAATCATGTGGAATATATAAATTACTATTTAAGAGAATCTTTTCTATAGCCACCT
>NC_068984.1:113778301-113784393 GCF_001194135.2 Octopus bimaculoides | reverse complement strand
ATATATATATATATATATATATATAAATATATATGTATACATATATATATTTATATATATACATATACATACACAGACATATATGCATATTGTTATATATACTAAAGTATATATATTCATCTATGTATATTTTCTATACATATGTGTGTAATTTCGCACGCCCACGTGCGTTGTACATTATTTGTAGACTCAAATTTCCTCTAGGGCCCTTCAATTTGCAAGGAAGATAGAATTATTTAATTGAGAATTTTGGAGATTATACAAAATACACTATGGAATTGTGTTTTGCGTCAAACTCTATCGAATGGGGGAAATGTCTCTCACTCTCCCCCTCCTCTCCTCTTCTCCCCTCTTCTCATTCTCCCCCCTCTCCCTTCTCTCCTCTTCTCCCCTCTTCTCATTCTCCCCCCTCTCCCTATCTCTAGTAATATCTATCTATCTATCTATCTATCTATCTATCTAGTGAGAATTTACACAAAAAAAAAGAACAACCGAAAAACAAAAAAGACGAAGACGGGTGTGTAAACAACTAACAGATGTAGTTTAACGCTCGGGAAGTGAGAAAGTCATTTACGTTTCGAGCTTACGCTCTTCGACAGAAAGGAACGCAGAAATTAACGGAGAGAAAATAGAAAAAGGTTTAGTGGCTAGCGATATATCATGGCGATTGCCGGGCAGAGGGATCACACAGAAGAGCTAAAAATAAGGGAAGATAATAAAGTAGTATCTATCTATCTATAATTGTAGTTTTTATGTAATTATAGTTTATATATATGTGTGAGTGTGTGTGTGTGCGTGTGCGTGCGTGCGTACGAATTATCTGCTAAGTACATTGATTAATTTCATATTTAATGTATGTATTGGGTCATCCCATAAATAATGCAGTTTTTTCAACTGCATGAGAGAGACGGGGTAAACTACCTGCATCAAGTCGGAGAGAGACGGGGTAAACTACCTGCATCAACTTGCTATAAAAGCAGGTAGTAATTTTACCTTTTCCTTATTCTTAGAACATGTTTTGAAGAGGACAGTTCGATTTTAACAGTTATTTTTTCAAAGCTATAATGGAAGTGACAAAGGAGCATATTCGGTATATTTTGTTTTATGAGTTCAATGAGGGCAACAATAAAACGGAAAGTGCGAGGAATATTAATGGAGTACATGGGGATCGGACAATTAGCGTAAGCCAGTGTCAGCGGGGATTCCAGAAATTCCTAGCCGGAAGGTACAGCCTAGAAGACGAGCCTTGTCCTGGAAGACCAGTAGAGCTAGACGAGGACGTGCTGCAAACCCTGGTGGAACAAAATCCCATCGTAACTGTTGAGGAACTAGCAGAGAAGCTTGGATTTGGTCTTTCAACCATTCATCGACACCTGCGTGCCATCAGAAAAGTTAGCAAATTGGGTCAATCGGTTCCTCAAACTTTCCGAGTCTAATCGCACGCAGAGAGTGAATGTGTGCTCTTCTTTGCTGTCATATCTCAGGAATGAACCTATTTTTGGATCAAATAGTGACTGGTGATGAGAAATTGGTTCTCTATAAAATTGCCAAGTGCTGCAGACAGTAGGTAGGGAAAGGGGAGACACCGGCATCACAGGCTAAAGAAAGTCTTCACCCACGTAAGGTATTGTTATCTTTTTGGTGGGATATGAAAGGTTTAGTCCATTTCCAAATTTTAAACCCAAACCAAACGATAATAAAGATCTGCGAGCAGCTTGAACGTCTTAGGTCAGCACTAGAAGAAAAAAACGGTCATCTTTAGTTTCAAGACGAAAGGTATTCTTACATTAGGATAATGCTCTGCCACATACACCAAGGGTGACATTCCAAAGGCGGTGACATTTCCACCCACCATATTCGCTGGACATTGCCCTATCTGATTCTCATTTATTCCGCGGTCTTCAAAATCATTTGGACGGAAAAATATGAATTCTGTAGACGAGGTTAGAACAGTACTGGAAAAGTATTTTCGTTACGGACAATTTTGGAAGAGGGGGCCTTGCAAGTCTACCAGATAGATGGAAAAGCATTGTAGGAAATGAAGGAGAGTATATTTTAGATTAAAAAAAGTACTTTGTTTATCTTAATTTTGAAAAATAAAAAGAAGTAAAAAAAAAACCCGCATTATTTATAGAATGACCCAATATATCTACATGCATTTTTTTAGCCTTGTTGGGAAATGTATTGAAGTGTAAACCAATGTTTACATATCTGAACGAGTTGAGGAAGTTTTAGTACTCTACTGATACTTTTTTTTATCTCTTATCGGTGATCCACTGGAAAAAAATTATCCTTATTCGCAACCCAAGACGAGGTTAATTATTAACTTCTGTCTAGTTATTTTAAACACGATGCAGCTGCAATGGCCACTTCAATATGCATAGTGGTGTACTTGTTGGCAACTTTGTTTTAAGTCATTGGTTAATTATCTATTACACCGAGAATATGTTACTCTGCTCTGGTATGTAAACAAGTATAAACAATTATCATCATCTCTGCACGTGCAGAAATATTTTGTGGGTTGTTCTGACTAGTTCTTTTTGTGGGGTCATTGGAATATAAACGACCTTTGTTCTGTTCCCGGAGAGATTAAGACTTTATATCAATTTTTCGTTTAAAATGCTTCAATTGTCACTTGCTGCCATGGCAATATTTTCTTCATACGCTCCATGTCAACAGAAAGGAGATTTATTTAGGTCAGCAAAAACTTTTCGCCTTCATTTGAATTTATATCTTACGACTCGAAAATGTTAATCGCTTTTAGAATGTGTGAAAAAAAAGGAAATAATAAATAATAATAAAAGGGAAATAATAATAAAAGGGGTTCGTGTGTTAGATTTTCTTCGACTTTTTATTAATGATCTTCCATTCGATTCAGTTCTTCGTTTCTAAACTCTTGATCGTGTGACTGAAAGAGAACATTTGTACCATTCGTATGAGCATCAATATGCTATACATTGGCAATATCAGCATCAATATTAATTTCTCCTTCATTCGAAAATCTCTTCAGGTTCTTTATATCCTTGAGAGTTATCGATAAATTAAGGGAAGAATTTCTTCCAAACGTCTTTCATATTCTCCTCTGTAATTTGTTCCATGTAACTACGATTATTTTCATGGCATCTGCCTAGAATATTCAATGACTTTGAAAATCGCTTTAGTGTTGGGTCTCTTTCCTGGTAAATAACATTTATTAACTCACCAAAAGTGTGCCGAAAATAATATGATTTAAATTGTGGGCGATAAGGTGCATTATCTACACACAGCCATTGATGAAATAGAATCTTTGTGTCAACACAGTATTTTTTTTAACTTCAGGTACTAAGTGATGCAAAAGCTAATATTCAAACAGTGTAGAACTAACCCAAACATTTACATTTGGCTTCCATAGGTCTAGATGCATAGCTGCAACGACGCTTTTAACTAACTTAAGAGTTTGATGCGATAGAGAAGCCTGGGTTTTAAATTACAGTCTCTAGATGCATTATCTCAAAACAATAGCCTTTATCAATCTTTAGCTACTTTAGAACCTAGCATCATTGAGTTTTCTTTCGCAACGTGGCCTCCTGCTGATTTCCACGTCAAAATAACCATATTTCTCTTGCAGCAACGATTTGTGATCGTGTGCAACAATATTTTCTTATTTCTTCGCATTGTTTTGGGAATAAATTTGTGCTGCAATATCAACACTCATAGCTACACCTTGCCCTTTGACAGTAAAGCAACCAGCTAGATTTTTGTAATATCTATATCTTCAAGTAAATATTTCTTCACATTCGCTTTCTTTCCATCTTTAAGTGTCTTAAGATTTAGCACAAATAACTAAATGCATGTTTATTATTTATTAGTTGCAATTAATCAGTTATCCTTATTGATGAATGCAAGGAATAAGGCTGATCAGGTTTTTATTATGTATCATTATACATTACAGGGTCAGCGCAGTTTTATTTTCATTCAAATATATCTTTTATTCATGAAAATCGTAGACCCAATAAGAACTGCCTATAGAAAATTAAGAAGCCAAGTCATTAATGACTATGCTTTCTTTTTCGCTAATTTATGGTTTCGAATATTGCTTCTAAAGTTTTCTTCAAAAATTATCAATAGCATTCGCCACCGCACTAGCTTTTCATTTTGGTATTTAGGAAGGGCGAATTAAGAAATTTTAGACGAAATAATACAGATTAGAAACACTGTATGCAAACACACGCCATCACCATGCAGATTAAATGAAAAACTGAATGAAACAGACTCGCGTGCATACTGTCAATGGATATTGCAACAACTGCACTTTTAAAGCAATCCTCATGAATTTTGGCACAGATAGTATTTATTTTCTTGCAATTAACACTTCAATTTTTATTTTCATAATTGATACCATTTAAGCTCGAGATCATTAATGCAGAAGATAGTTTTACAGGAGATTGTTAAGAGAAGTATTACAAAATAACATCAACACCAAAACAGCAAACATGTCAGTAATTTTGTGAAACAAACTAACAGGCGAGAATTAATTATGAAAGACAAAACAGGTTTATCCGATTTAGCAAAGATATGATGTCACTTTAAATGCAAACAATATTATTATCTAAAGAGTCCTGGTATTTGTGACCACAGAAGATTCGGCGAAGATATTTTTATCTATCTATCTATCTGTCTTTCTTTCTATCTAGAGGTATTACCTAGTGGATAATGCGTCGTGGTTTCAATACCTGTACCAAAGACCGCGTTGTGTTCTTGAGCAAGTGTCTTCATTGCATTGTTACTCCAGTTTACTCAGCTGAAAAGGACTATCAACCGAATGTATTGGTGCAGTTTTGTGTCCTTCCAGCAGTTACACCCTGGAAACACCGCTGGTTCGAAGTAAAGTATGGGTGTGTAATTCTGGTGGTGACTACATAGGCACCTAAAACAATCTGGGAAAGTATAGTACGTGTTACCAGGCTATATCTGTTCGCGGGTGAGAACACACACACACACACACACACACACACACACACACACACACACACACACACACACACACACACACACACACACACACCATCATCTATAAATGCAAACTACTTTAGTAAGGTAATAGAAAGGACTCCTCAACTTCTTTAATGAAAAATCTATTAACTTCTCTAAACTTTATTTGAAAGCTATATAATATTCAATCTGAATAATTTTAATAACCTCTCAGACTTTCTTAAACGGGCTATCTATCAACCCTTACTAAGATGAAGTTTCTCAAAATTCTCTGAACTTTAACTTCTGTGACGCTTCACATCATGAAGATTAATATAGAAATTGTATTCTCTTCACATAAGATTACATTGTTGTCACCACTATATAATGTTGGAAAATTGCAGGCATTGGCTTCTGTAAAACGTTGGTGTAGAAAGACTAAATTTGTAAAACAGATAATTACTTAGTAATATGGTAATGTGACAATTACTGTTTTAAATGTTGTTTTGCTAATAAATATTTCATATAGTTTGATGTCATTCATTATATTGCAGCGACATGAACAGGCCTACTCTAACTTCTCACGAAAATTGTAGCAAAATATGCACACACACTTATAGGCCGAATTGTCTCCTCTTTCATTTCTTTCGTTGCTGTTTCTGTCGCTCTCTCTCTCTCTCTCTCTCTTACAATATGGCTTTCTGAACCAAAGTGTTTTAATCTTGTTAGGTGTATGCTACATATATATAACAAAAAATTTTGTATTTGAAATGTTTTTTTTTATAATTTTCGTTCTATATGATTTAATTTTTATTTTCGTTTTGTCTCACCCACGTCTTTTCAAGCAATTTTGAAATATATTTTCTTGGCGCTGTCGACTCCAGGATGGAGTGGTTTTTTGCTTTTAGTGTTGAAACCATGAAGTTATCTCATTTGGCGGCTGTGGATGGAATATTCCATCTTTAATATTGTCATTTCGTTAATTCTTTATTTATTAATTATTGCCGCCAAATCAGTAATATTTTCGGTAGTTCTACTTCTAATCAAAGAGATTTTATTGCTTTTTCTTTTTTAAATTCAGAATGTTTGTTGGATACTTTGTTAAAAAACTATTCCTTTTGTGTTTGACGATGCGTTTGGAT
>NC_068984.1:113762740-113775867 GCF_001194135.2 Octopus bimaculoides | reverse complement strand
TATATATATATATATATATATATATATATATATATATATATGCGGCGTTAGTTTGTTTACGTCCCATAACTTAGCAGTTCAGCAAAAGGATTTAATAGTATAGGTGTGAGGCTTAAAAATAAGTACTGGGGTCGAGTTGTTTGACTAAAGCCTTCGAGGAGGTGCACCAGCATGACCGCAGTCCAATGACTGAAGCGTATATATGCATAGAAAACAAGGAACATTAGAGCAAAAGCAAAGTTTGAAAAATGTTATTAGTTTAATGCTTCAATACAAAGACAGTATCTGTAAACACACACACATGCACACACACACACACATGCGTGCGTACAAACACGCACACACATATGTATATGTATATATATATAAATATATATATTTACATGTACATGTAAAATAGGGACCTGATAGAAGAAGAAAAATGTTATAAGAAGGATAATAAAAAAAACAAAAATAAACCCTCTAAGCCAGAGGAAATAAACTTGAGAGTCTTGCAACAGTAAATAGAATGCGTAAAATGGTGGAATGAGAAAAAAATGTCTAGTTAAAGGCACCAATTAAAAAGCTTTTGCGCATTGTAGTTATTGGAGTGTGTATGAGAAACAAAATCTCAAAATACGCTAGAAAGACAGATAAGAGCTATATAATAAATGCGAAGACCGGGGAAACATGAAGGTGTATTTCTCTCAGAAATATTAACGTGTTAGGCTGTGAACTGTGAAAAAAAAATCATCTCTAATGAATAAAGCTTTGGCGTATTCTCCTATGAAATATGAAAAAATAAAACCTGTAAAAACCGAGGAGTGATGTTTCCGACTTCAAAGCAAGTGGAGGCTTCAGTATATGAAATAGCATATTTGATTGGCTTAAAGAAGTGAAAACGCAAGAAAGGGCGATGGAAAGATACAGAGTGTTCAGGCTAATATATTAGGGGAAATTAAATGTTAGTAACAACTGAATTAATACCTAAAAGAGTGTTAAAGCAACTCTGAAGAGATGTTAGAACGTCTGAAGATAACTGAATGAGTTGTTAAACGTAAATGATGAATAGTAATGCGGTGAGTCATACATGAAATATAGAACTGCGTTGGGATATAAAATGTAGGGGAAACATTATAGAAGGTGAGCGGTTGTTGGAATCAACTGTCAAAAATTATCAGGTAAAATTTGAAGGCATAGGAAACAAGGTGTTTAAAAGTTTCTAGAAAGGGCAATGTTGTTCTGCTTACTGTAAGGTTTATTTACCAGAATGTAAATCAACAAAAGAAAATAAAGTTTGAAGTGTTATTGTATTAGAGGTGATAATAAAAGAGACAATTAAAATGTAGAGTGTTGGAATGTTAAAATGTTAAAAATAAAAACTGGAGAAACATGTAAGAATTCCAAGTAAATGTGTAAGTGTAAATATTTCAGATATAATCTTTGTACTGTGTATGTAAAGGTTAGTGATGTAATTTATTTCAGGAAGTGGATATTCACGTTTTGTTTGTTTAGTAAAATACGGTTAGCAAATACAAATAGCCATGCTTTCTTCAGCATAACTACACGGTCTCTTAAAACTTAGTTCTAGATACTATTTTCCCGTTTAAGCGTGAGTTGCTGATCTCTTTCAACTCTGAAATAAATTCGTGAGTCATGTTCCTTTTCCCTCTATGGGTTCTAAATATATGTATGTGATTGTTGAACCTTAATTTAAATGTTGTAGAAATACAAATTATTGGTAGCAACTTTGCGTTGATAGATAAATTATATATTTGTCTAAGTATTTATAGTCTAAATGACAGTTATTAGATTCAATAGTGTTAAAGTTGTTACTGTTATAAATTAATGTTACAATTATTAGCTGAGTTACACTTTAGCAGATTAGAAGACATCAAGGTTTCTGAAAAATCTTGCGGAGCGGAGCAAGATAAGGTTATAGTGTTCAAGCAAAAGTCCTATAATATGTGGAGTATTTTCGAAGCAAGTGAAAGAAGGGTCTCGATAGACAGTTTAAAACGGCTAAATAGAAAGGTGGGTTATAACACATTATACTTCTAGTTATATGTCTCTTTATATTCTTACAATTAGTATTGTATGTATCTGGTTGGTGTGTTTCTTGTCTAGTGTGGTATAATTTGAAAACACTTCTGGAAAGTAATTCATTGTAGTTACTCATATTTTTGAATAGTCCACCTCACATTATCTTACTAGATATTCTCGAGTTATAGATTAGTGGAGGCGCATGTCTTAGTGGTTAGAGTATTTAGCTCATGACTGTAAGGCTACGAGCTCGACTCCCTGCGGCACGTTGTGTCCTTGAGCAAGAAACTTTATTTCACATTGCTACAGTTCGCTCAGCTGGCAAAACTGAGTTGTATTTGTAATTCAAAGGGCCAGCCTTAACATATTCTGTTACGCTGCATCTTCCAGAGAACTATGTTAAAGGCACGCGTATCTATAGAGTGCTCAACTGCTTGCACATTAATTTCATGAGCAAGCTGTTCGGTTGATCGAATTAACTGGTATGCTCGTCGTCGTAACCGACGGAGAGCCATTTTACCATAAACTACTTTTGACTTGAAAATCTCAGAGGAATGAAACATTGGCTGTGAACCACGAATCATTTTATTAAATGATATACACAAAAGGAGAAAGAGCAAATTCTGAATGCACTTAACCGAGCATTTATAACTGTGACGTAGTAATATGCGTAGCTGTGCAAAATGTAAGCCAGGATATGCTCATCTCAAGGGATTATAAATATTAATCATATGTTAACAACTCACTTTAAAGTCGTTGAAAGATTAAAACAAAAATCTAATTCTAGAAGAAATAGGCATTTTGCTTTAAAAACATCAAACACGTTCATGAAAGGAAATTTGCTTAAAATTCAAAATCCAAATCATTTCTGTGTATTGAAGATGAAAGAGAATTTACGAACTCAGACTGAAATAAAAAATATACTGTACTGTGGTATATACACACACACACACACACACACATATATATATATATATATATATATATATATCCAATGGAATGTATGATAATACTCAGCTGTATTTTATTATTTTATATGTTTCAGCTTTGAGGCTGCGGCCATGCTGGGGCGCACACATTAACATTTAACGTACTTAACTAAACGCACATTTGAAATTTTGCTTTGCCATAAAATGTTTAAAACTCACTCCAAAACTTACACCTATTTATGAAATTGATTTCAAATTTTGGCACAAGGCCTGCAATTTCGAGGGAAGGAATAAGTTGATTAAATTGATTCCAGAGTTCGACTGGTACTTATTTTAGCGACTCCGAGGGGAGGAAAGGCTAAGTCGACCTTGGCAGAATTTGAACCCAGAATGTAAAGACGGATGAAATGCCGCTAAGCACTCACCGCCTTACACCTATTTATGATATTCACACTAAATGAAACTGTCATTAAATACTTCTCTCAACATCAGGCAAAAGAAAATATACGTGAAAAAGACACAAACAATATCATTGAAGCGATCAACTATTATTTGTACTTTAATTCATACACATATACACACACTTTGACTGCAAATGTTCCATTGAGTCAAGGGTGAGGAAGCCGAGAGTGTGACAATGTCTTCTGGCGACTACATAGGCACCTACAAGTATTAGTGAAAGCACAATTTATGATACCAAGCGATACTCGCACGCGAGTGACGACGGTTCTATCCATCCATCCATCCATCTTCTCCTGCTATTCCTGGCAGAGTTGTTGGGGGTAGAGTCCAGAAGCACCTCCTCCATAGGGTCTTATCTGAAGCAATAATCATTAGACTTTCCGGCTGGATTCCCAAGTGTGACCAAATGAGACTATGGATATTATCCATACATCTGGTTCTCGTTCTGCTCCCACCCCCAAGTCTTCTGGCGGTTGAAGAATATTCTTCCGGCATTCTTTCCTGCAACACTCACAACTCCATGATACTAGAGCCGTGACCCCTCAATGTCTAGAAGTAGACACTCAGCTTGGAGACTTCTTAATTTCCTACTTACGACTGGCTACATACATATATATTATATAAACGCATTTATATACTCAGCATGAACGTTTGTATAGGCACAAGTTTATTCATACATATGCTCAAACATACGTACACACACACACACACACACACACACACACACACACACACACACACACACACACATACACACACACACAATCACACACATATTTACAAATTTGTGTGCAATATATTGGATATTAGTTATCTTTGCAACAATAGGATATCATTAATCTGCTTCTTTGTGTAATTATGATGACGTTAGTGACTCGAAAGCTTGTCATTTCAGTATAGAAATCAGATGGCAATGAAAGCCACTTAATAATGTAAAAATGGAGACAAATATTGCTTCATATTTACATTGTAACAAGATTTAAACATAAACTGGAAGTTTGAAATGAGAATTTCATTGTTAACAACTTCAAAACCGTCTGTCACGTGTACTGTTACAGAGTGTGGCAAATGCAATGCGGCGGATATAATATTTAAATTATGCGATAAAAAATAAGCAAAATGTGAGCATTTGCGCTTTTGCTCTACGTGTCATTTTTCTCCTTCGCTCGGCTGGGATTGGAGTAATTTATGCTATGGTTTGAGAAACATTTTCGTTGGGTAGTAGAAACAGCTTGACCTGCTAGTAATAGTTACCAAATCTTCCTCACATTAAACCTCTTATTAAAACGGCACATGAGAAGGCGAGCTGGCAGAATCGTTAGCACGCTGTCGAAATGCTTAGCTTTATTTCGTCTGCCGCTACGTTCTGAGTTCAAATTCCGCCGAGGTCGACTTTGCCTTTCATCCTTTCGGGGTTGATAAATTAAGTACTAGTTGCGTACTGGGGTCGATCTAATCGACTGGCCCCATCCCACAAAATTTTGGGCCTATACCTAGAGTAGTAAAGACTATATATGCTCTGCAGTTCTAGCCTACAAGACATTGTGTATTTAAAGAGGAAAGTTTGTGTACATAGAGTTGAATTGTTGGTGTAAGGATAATGTTCCGGTGAACTGATGAGACAGAATTAATTTGTGAATATACAATTTTATGGAATAATACTGAACATACACATTAACGCAAACATGTAAGCATGATTTCTTCCATACTGTAATTAATGATATATGAACAAGGTTGAGAAACAACCGTAGCCTTATGGAAGTCACGTAGTTAAATAAATATATATTCACCTGTCATGACTCCTGATCTTATGTTTATCCATCCATCCGTCCATTCATACACATATATATGTATGTATGTCTGTGTACATATATATGATATACATATATACATATATTAATTACGTACATATACATATCAGTGTTGCGCATATATATACATTTATATGTGTGTGTGTGTGTGTTACAAAATAGTGCGTGTATGTCTATTATTGAACACTTAGATTAATAACTGACTCAGTTTGGTAATTAGTTCCTTTCATTAGTATTTATGCTTGAAATAAAATTCCTCTAAACGTAAATCATAGTTGGAAATTCCGAGAGTTAATAACATCTTAATATCTTATTGATTTACAAGTTGATTAATTCCTCCTTACAGTCGTGTCGTGCCTACGTCGAATATGGTTTATGTTGGCAGTTTTGATTTCCATTAGCTAGTAAGCTTATATCTCTGTCTTCTAATCCCTTATGATGCCAAACCATTCTTAGTTAAAAATATAACGTACTACGTCATAAGTTAACGTCTGCTATAATATATGACATACAGTAGCTTACAATAGATGAGGCACATGTCCTCCTGCAAAGGCGAAGTGGTGTGGTCTAGCATGAAGTGAAATGCGTGTGACTTACTATGAATGAGAAGGCAAGAGGCTTAGCGTGAAGACGAAGATATGTGGCTTAGTACGAAAAGGAAGACGTGTGAAAGCAAATAGGATGTACCTTAGCAGGGGATAAACGCATGTAGCTAAGCGTGAGGGCATAACCTTAGTGTGTAGGAGTGTTACCTAGATGTTAAGGTGTTATACTTGCGGTCTTAAAGTCTTATGTTCGATTCTCGGACCGGAAGGTAATTTGTGTCTCTGAGCGAGCAAGACCCTTAATTTCACGTTACTGCAATCCACTCAATTTAAAATGAGTTCCAGCATTAAGAGTTGGCAGCTGGCGTTAACATCGTGACAGACAAGTGCCCTGTCAAAAACAAGCATTCAAGGGTAGGAGTAGCGTCTGCCAGCAAAGAGAGATGCGTTGAAACTATAGAAAGTAATATTCTTAGCAATAGGCCAGATACGGTAATATGTATGTATGTATGTGTGGAGGCGCAATGGCCCAGTGGTTATGGCAGCGGACTCGCGGTCATAGCATCGCGGTTTCGATTCCCAGACCGGGCATTGTGAGTGTTTATTGAGCGAAAACACCTAAAGCTCCACGAGGCTCCGGCAGGGGATGGTGGCGAACCCTGCTGTACTCTTCTACCACAACTTTCTCTCACTCTTACTTCCTGTTTCTGTTGTGCCTGTGGTTCAAAGGGTCAGCCTTGTCACACTGTGTCACGCTGAATATCCCCGAGAACTACGTTAAAGGTACACGTGTCTGTGGAGTGCTCAGCCACTTGCACGTTAATTTCACGAGCAGGCTGTTCCGTTGATCGGATCAACTGGAACCTTTAACGTCGTAAGCGACGGAGTGCCAACAACAACAACATATATGTATTTATTTATCTCACGCCTTTCGCCTCTTCAACTCCTTCTCCTTCTCTTCCGGTCCTTCACGCCTCCTTTTCCCCATGGGCATAAAATCCCTGTACACTGTAATCCCCACAACGACGGCCTCTTAGCCCTCCAATACTTCCTTGACTGTCGCCCCGACTCCACACCCGGAACCTCCACCATTTTCCGCCTACCAGTCATCGTTCTCCCTCTCAACTGCTTTACATTCGCAGGAAAGATTTAATAGCATTTCTCTGGCATCGCTATGGGAACGAGAATGGGTCCCATATGTGAGCATATGCACACATATACACGCACGTACATACACTTCCACACACACTCACAGGCACATAGACACGAACACATCCCCACATGCACACACATATAAACACAGCGAGAGAGAGTGAAAGAGAGACAGAGTGACGCAGAGAGAGAGAGACACACACACATGCACCCATACACATGTGCACACACATACACATTCCTCCTCCGTCTACGCACACACACATACACACAACCACACCCATTCACACAGCCACACTCATCCATTCTTACACCCCTGCAGACTATTGGCCCTTCGCTCACTCGCTATTGGCCCTTCTATCTATGAACGCATGCAAGCACACACATACAGACACACATCTCAAGCCATATCTACCCATTCACACACCTGTCACTACAGCTGCTGACCTCTCAGAACCACATTAACGCACATGCACAGAGATCCTATCACACACACACACACACGCACACGCACACACACACGCACAAACACAAACACTGTTTATACCACATACACACGTACGCTACCACATGCGCACACCAAAAACTCTTACAACTACACGCACACACGCTACCACGCGCGCGCGTGCACACACACACACACACACACACACACACACACACACACACACACACACTACCAAACACATACACACATACTGACAATTGTCACACTCTTCTCTCCTAGAAGGCACTCTCGCTTCATTCCTTTTACCTCCGATAATTATATATATAAAATGTATATAATATTTTTGGCCGATGTTATTATTATTATTATAACTATTATTATTATCATTATTATTATTACTATTATTATTATTATTAAGAGAGCGGTGAATGCCACTAAAGTGACACTGGGGTAGAATATATAAAGCCTAGTATACCCATCATGACTACCCGTCTGATATGGGTACACTAGGTACAGGCATCACAACCAAAAAAGACTAAAATAAAGCTATAACTAGAACAATATTAATCAGCAACTTTCAAATCTAATGTCCACCACCGAAACAGGATGAGGTGATTGGACGCAGTTGTTTGGGCGCTAATGATTTGATACGGCTAAGTGGATATTCAGCCTGTTTTGACGACAGTACATTTTGGCACTGGAGGTATACATACACAAGTATGTAGGAGCGCAAAAATATGCATATATAGATAGAAAGATACATATATACATACACACATATATATATGTATGTAGGGAGAGAGAGGGGGGAGACAGTCAAATAGAGAGATAAACAGAGAGAGAGAGATAGGGAGAGAAAGAAAAAGAAAGAGCGAGGGAAAGAGAAAACGAGATAAACATTGAAAGGTATGTACCAAAACATTTTATATTTCCTCCGAAAATATGAAAAATATTCTATACAATACAAAGTTTTAAGGTTGGATAATTTGAATATGACTAAAATCGAAGAATGGAAGTATTCAAAGAATTTAAATCGATAGAACCAGTGATAGGTTAACCCAAATATAGCTTCTAATGAGAAAATGGTAATCATAATAGGAAACTGAGCAGTCGTAGACATCCTGGAAATAGATTCAAACATCAATATTACCAGAATGTGTCTAAGAACCTATGCAGCAGACACTATTAATAAAACAAAGTAGGCTAAAAAAATTTCTCTCGCAAGAAACGTATAACTAAGAAAGAATGTATACAGAGAAGGATGTACAATAAAAGATAGTCCAATTCTAAATGAAAGTAACAATGAAATGATACAAAGAAAAATGGTGAAAAGAAATACAGTATGTGGTTGAAAAACTGCACAAATTTTACACGGATGTTGGTCTGGCGCTAGTGAAGGTGTGTTGGTGATAATGGTGTCTTCGTGTAGCTAATGTTTTATCGATTATTTTTCTGTTACCATCGGGATTTGGACCATTGTATGCCGTGCGTTTGCAGTTGAAACGTTTGTCAAGAATTGTGAAACTGAGGTCTATTTGCCTCTTCTGCACTACGGGAAAAATGAAAGCGCTTGTTAAGTTCTCGTCAAGAATTCTTCGCTAAATCGAAAATAATTCGTGGCTGTAAAAACGATAAGAGTTCTGTGAACAAAGCAAATAGTTCGTCTTCAACTCCAAGGTATTTCCGAAATAAAGAGACAATAAAAACGCTGCTCTAGCGAGTGTAGACTTTGAAAGACCTACTGATAGAGAATTGAATGCCAAAGGCGAGAATATTCAAGACGAAAAGCAAAACAACTGCACAATTGTTGAAATAAATAAGATTAAAAAGAATAGCGCAGGTACTACATAATATGAACAATTGGAAAACACACGAAAATGATAACGTTCCATTCAAACTATTGGCTAAAATACCAGACAAATATGCAAACAGTGTATTCAAATATATTCAATAATAACCAAATATATAACAAAAATGATTTATGGAGCGAAAACTTCTTTTAAAACTTAAGACTGAATAAAGAAATCTCCATATACATGAGACCTGTCACCTGTCTGTCTACGCTATATAAAGCCTTAGCAAAAATATAAAAATATTGTAAAATATACATAAAAATAGACATATTTCCAGAACAGAAGAGATGCCATAACTTTTTATACGGAATGGAAATCGATAACTGGAAGCTAAGTGAATTATCAAGATAGGAAAACAAGGAATATAATAATTACATTTGAGATATATCACTTAGATTGCATTTTCCTACGAATACAAAAATATAAGGGTTATCTAAAATTAAGAATTATTATAGAATATTTACTGTCTGAACAAAAAATGATCTAGTTTAGAATAATGGAAAACTAAACTACAGATAGCAATAAAGCACGAAAAGTAAACATTTTCGAACTGAGCACGCAAAACCTAGAATTATAACAATGATGTGTGTATTCATTCTTAACACGTTCCAGAAGACTTGGACGTGAATATGCTTTCGTCTTTAGAGAAGAACTTCTCGGTTTAGACCATGTATGTAGAGAAAGGACACAAACAGGGAAGTGGTGGATTCTGAGGCACCGGTGTTTTGGCATCCTTAATCAGAGAAGCAGCCTGGAAATCTGAACCTAAACAAGAACGATTGTTCTTTGAGAATTCATGAAACAAGATATTTGCTGATGTGTGTTAAGACCTGACAAACTGATTTTGAATTATTATGAGCCCGCAAAGCAGCGAGAACCAAATGCTAAGAATATCCATTCTTAGCATGTTCCAGCAAACTTGGATGTGAATATGCTTTCCGACGTTGAATTTCATCTTCGGAGAACAGATTGTACCTTTAAAATCTAAAGGCACTGATCATCTAAACTTTAGACGATCTGTGATGACATCATCCATGCTTTAATGACACAGCTGAGTCTATGACTGGTGTTTTGACATGATTGCGCACCCTCAGTTCGAGATAATATCACAAAGCATTGATTCTGTACAGAAACAACCGGTCACAGTGTATCTGGCTCCCCAGTCTTAAGCAAAACGGATTATGTATAGGGACATAGCAGATGTAGATGTTTCATACACTGTGAAATATACTAGCATTATTTTTAAGAGGTGATGCAATGGAATTTGCTCTGAGACTTGTCTATTGCTTTGTGCAGAAACGATTATATCATGACAGGGTCACGGGAACCGTTTAAAGCATATACAAACCACACTATATTTTACTCTCTATATTGAAATAAAACAAGATAAACAAATGTGAATTTAATTTATAGATTACCAATAGAATATTCTAATTTATTAACGAATCAGACAACTCGATTAGGGGCCAATTTTTCGAAAAACAATCATGGTCATTCCAGATAAGTATATTATTTGAAGCATGACGTTTATATTGTTTATAATACAGATATACAGCTTTATAATTGTTCTGGCTTCCTTCATGTGAACATCAGCGGCTTTTTCTTAGCGACTTAACTAAATAATACAACGATATTTATATTGGTACTTAACCAAATCTACTGCTTAAGAAATAAAGTTGACAACAGCAACAAAAATAATACTTCTTTCTGGATTAAGTAAAAGGTGACATGATTAGAAATTGATATCAATATTATTTGACTGATTAATGCGGCGAGATCATATTTGCTTTTCATGCTTTCGGGGTAGAGAGAATACGTACCAATCGAGCACTGGGTCGATGTAATCGACTTACCCTTTCTTCGAAAATTGCTGGACTTGTGCGAACATTTGAAATCAATATTATTTGACCACTTAAGGTGGTTAGCTGGCAAAATCATTAGCATAATGAGCGATAGGCTTAAGGGCATTTCGTCCGTCTTAACGTTTTGAGTTCAAATTACGCCGAGGTCGACGTTGCTTTTCATTCTTTCGGGGTCGATAATTCAAGACCCAATTGAACACTGAGGTCGATGTAATCGACTTACCCCTCCCCCGAAATTACTAGCGTCGTACTAAAATTTGAAATCAATATTAACAGACTGCTACATATTTTATTAACTTCATCGTAATGTGAACTTATGGTGCCAAGGAGCGTAACAAAACGTTGAGTGGGTGTTTTAGTTCAGGTCTTCGTGTCCTGTAATAAATTGTGTAGTAAATATGAATCATATTAACTGTCCATCATTTTGTAGCTACTGTTCCGTTGACTGTTATTGGTAACCAGGCAGCACTTATATGATTACACGAAATATTCTTAATTTTGCATGATTTCAGTTGCATTAATATGCAACATATCCGTTAATCACATTAACATCATGACACTACATACATTAAACATTATACCTTGAGCGAACTTATTATTAATCCGACGTTTAGCATATTACATACTTTCTAGGCCCATAAACATTCTAACACCTGGCAAACACACGTAATTCTTGCCGGCACAAGGCCGCGTCAATAAGCAATGTATAAATGGTGAATTGAAACAAATTAACGGGCTGAATGTGAGAAGTATTCACAAAACGTTTGTCTGTGTGTTTGTATATGCGCGTGTGTGTATGTATGTATGCATGTATGTCTCTTCTATTTTTTAATTATTATAGATCTTCCTTTGGAGAGGGAGCCATTTCCAACAAAGATGCAAGGCTGCATTTTTGGGATCTAGTTAACACAGACAAATTTACATTTGGAACATGGGAAAAGTCTTGCATATTTTTACTATTCCACTCACAAATTTCATTTCTAATGTACGAATTAGACAGTCGATTTCTCTTTCTGAAAATCCCAGTTTATCCAGATTCTCCTTCAAGCATTTACTAACAAAACCTAGTGATATGAATATGAATTTATAGTCTGAATTTAGAAGCTGGAGGTTTCGAAGCAGTTGTCGATAGATATTATCTTTTTCTTTGATTTTCAAAGAGATATTTTTGATTTTCAAAGAGATATTTTTGATTTTCAAAGAGATATATTTTGTGTTCTTGAACAAAACACTTCATTTCACGTTGTTCCAGTCTCCTTTTCCAGTCAGAGAGGGAATGTTGGTTCAGTCGCCTAGCCAGCGAGATGGCGTCATTTGAAAGCTAAAACAATGCAAATGCCCATTGTGACCAGTGATGTGTAACAACGTCTGATAGCCTGGTCGGTCACGTGATCACGTGATATTCGGTGTTGCTTTTTGTCCTTTCAAGAGATCTCGCAGTTATTTCTTGCGGTTAAGCGGTTAAGAGATTGTTGGCCAAATCGATAGAATACCGACTGAAAGATCATGAATTCGTATCTTGCGACTTCGATTTCGTTTCCTAATTATGTCATAGCTCCATCACCTCTTTTGTTGCGAGAATTAGATAACTAACACTCGTTATGCTAAACAGACTTGGGAAGTGACAACATAAGTAGGCACCGGCATGGCTGTGTGGTTAAGAAGCTTGCTTTGTACCTACGTGGTTTCGGGTTCAGTTCCACTGCGCAGCACCTGGAGCTGTTTTTTACTATAGCCTCGATCAGACCAATGTCTTGTGAGTGAATTTCGTTGACGGAAACTGAGAGGAAGCCCCCCTATCATATATACATACATTTATGTGTGTGTGTGTGTGTGTGTGTGTGTGTATATGAGTATTTCTGTTCGTGTCCTATTCGTTCGACTAAGCCTTTCAAAGCGTTGACCTAGTATGGCTACAGTTCAATGACTGAATCAAGTAAAAGATGCATTTATCTTTTGTGCATACAAAAATATGCACATAATCATATACATTACATTCACAGACAGATATAGGGTCAAATATAAATAATATATGCACATAAT
>NC_068984.1:113755474-113758897 GCF_001194135.2 Octopus bimaculoides | reverse complement strand
AGGCTTGAAATTTTGGGGGATGGATAAGTCGATTATATTGACACCATTGCTCACCTGGTACTTATTTAATCGAGCTCGAAAGGATGAAAGGCAATGTCGACCAGGCAGAAATTTGAAATCAGAACGTAAAGACGGTCAAAGTGCCGCTAAGCATTTTTGTCTGACGTGATAACGATTCTCCCAGTTCGCTGCCTTGACGGAAGAGTATATTATTCGACGCATGTAATATTTAAAGCAATCGAAGGCGGCGAGCTGGCAGAAACGTTAGCATGCTTGACGGTAAAATGCTTGACGGCATTTCGTCCGTCCTTACTGCTCTGAGTTCAAATTCCGCCGAGGTCGACTTTGCCGTTCATTCTCTCGGGGTCGATAAAATAAGTACATGTTGAGCACTGAGGCCGATGTAATCGACCTACCCTTTGCCCGAAATTGCTGGCCTTGTGCCAAAATGTGAAACCAACACTATATGTATCTAATATACTCGTGCGTAAAGGTAGCGCGCTGGCAGAATCGTTGAGTACTGGCGGCGAGCTGGCAGAAACGTTAGCACGCCGGGCGAAATGCTTAGCGGTATTTCGTCTGCAGTGACGTTCTGAGTTCAAATTCCACCGAGGTCAACTTTGCCTTTCATCCTTTCGGGGTCGATAAACTAAGTACCAGTTTCGCACTGGGGTCGATGTAATCGACTTAATCCCTTTGTCTGTCCTTGTTTGTCCCCTCTATGTTTAGCCTCCTGTGGGCAATAAAGAAATAAGAATCGTTGAGTACTGGGGTCAATGTAAGCGATTAGCAAGAAATCACGTCAGTGAAAATATCCTACATGATTACAATAATAAAACATTTCAGGGGCAAAATTAGCGTGAGAAAAGCTCAACTTTGCATATAGGACCCGGAGTAATTTTTTGAGACATAAGTTTTGAAAAAAATCCAACAAACGTGTGTCTTCATCAAATACCTTACTTAATTTTACAGATATCAAGAGCGTGAACGGCAAAGCTGACAAGATTTGACATCAGAACATAAAGAATCGGAGGAAATGCTATTAAAGTATTTTTTTCTCCCAACACTCTAACGATTTTGTCGGCTCGCCACCTTAAAAGGAAGGATAAATAATAAGCTTTGTGGCAACAATGGCGGCAACAAATGTTAGAAAATTAATTAATAGCTGTTAAAGAGACATCGACCGCGTGAGGTTTAATAGATACATATTATGAAACGTTTTAATCCTATGTAACTCGACCTGGTGTATTTACATAGTGGAAGTAATTTTAAGCAATTATTTAATTTAAAAATACATGTTTAAAAACAAAATGTTCATAAAAGCATATAAAGCAATGGAAAATTGCCATCTTCTTAATCCGCAAGTGTTTCATTGTGTACTTGTATTCATATTACACCCACACACTCCTACAAACAACTCTCTCTCTCTCCCTCTCTCCGCAGCTATATATATATATATATATATATGTATACACACAGTATTTGTGTACTCATATATATATATATTTACCTCTTTCTCTATACATGTATATATGTGTTTACGTATATGTATATATATGCACATATATACATATATATATATATATTCAAATATTTATATATATATTTAAATATTTATATGCATATACAGATATACATATATACATACACACTCATAAATGTTTGTATGTGTGCATGCATGTAAATGTGCGTATGTGAATGTGTATGTGAGTACGTGTGCTCTGTTGCTGAGTGAATTTATTGTCATTTGAGAGACACACATTGAAACGACGATAAAAGACTCGCACATTTGCGAGAAGTCAACTGAAAATGAATGTTAATTATATTCTTTGTAAAGAAAAGTATATGATATTTCGATGATTTAGCATCAATCCAATTAGGGTTTAATTTATAAAACCCAGAAAATATGTGTGAATTAAGAAATACTTCTGAAGAAAGATGGCCATTAAAAGCCATGCTGAGGTTCTGCATTGAAGGGTTAGGTTGCACAAACCGATCCCAGTACTAGTTATTTTAAAAGGTATGGTAGTTATTCTATTGTTTTCTATTGCCGAAACGCTACGTTATGAGGATGAAACAAACCAACACAGGTTGTCAAATGATGGTGGGGGACAGCACACGTACACACATGCACACGCACGCACGTACACACATACACACGCACAAACACATACACATAAAGGACGGACTTCTTTCACTTTTTGTCTGCCAAATCCACTCACAGAGCTCTGCTTGGCACGTGGCTATAATGCAAAACACTTACCCAAGTTGCCCCGCAGTAGGACTGAACCCAAGACCACATGAATGGGAAGCGAGCTTCTTACCACACAGCCACCACTGTACTTATGTTCATTAAACGACAAAGACTATAGGCGCAGGCGTCGCTGTGTGGTAAGAAGTTTGCTTCCCAACCAATTTGTTTCCGGTTTCAGTCTCACTGTATGACCCCTTCGGCAAGCGTCTTCTACTATAGCCTCGGGCCGAATAAAGCCTTGTGAATGGATTTGATTTATGAATAAACGGAAACTGAAAGAATCTTATCGAGTGTGTGTGCGTGTGTGTGTGAGTGTGGGGGGTTCGGTCATTATTTATCTACCACCACCTCTTGATAAGTTGTGTTGGTATGTTGGTGTGTTTACGTTCCCGTAGGGTAGTGGATCGGCAAAAGAGACTGATAGAATAAGCACTAGGCTTAAAATATAAGTACTGGGGTCGATTCGTTCGACTAAAACTCTTCAAGGTAGTGCTACAGCATGGCCACAGTTTAATGACTGAAACAAGTTAAAGATAAAAGATTGTATTAACATGATTTAAGAAACAGGAAGTGTTTGGTCTTCTTAGCTTCATCCAAATTTCTAAAGGAACATTCTTGAGAAGTATCACAACTTTAATTACGTTCATAGTACTAATACATGATATTTTTGAGGGAGAATGCCGAGAAGATCGTAAATGAAAGCAGAAGATAGGTTTTAGCAAATTTTCACAAGCAGTGAAATTTTTGTTTTATGCTTTCTTTCGTATTCTTTAAAACGTTGACAGTTGTGGCTGCGTTTTAAGTCTGCTTCTCAACCATGCGGGCTAGCGTTTAGTCCCACTACACAACACCTTGGGCAAGTGTCTTCTACTATAGACCCGGGCCGATCTAAGCCTTGTGAGTGGATGTGGTAAAGAAGCAGGTCGTATGCATACATACATACATACATACATACACACACACACACACACACACACACATGTATATATATATATATATATATATATATATAACATAAGGATAAGATCGATATATAGAAATATCGATCTTATCAAGTGGCCAGCATTGGAATAAAAACCATCAAAGGTAACAATTATTTAAAATTATAATATAGAGTATCTAAGAGATACTGCCACGTTGAAAAATAGCAGCCAAATCATGGTTTAGAG
>NC_068984.1:113749219-113755396 GCF_001194135.2 Octopus bimaculoides | reverse complement strand
TGTGTGTGTGTGTGTGTGTTTGTGTGTGTGTTTTCGTCCACCACCACCCGACAAACTGTGTTGGTTTGTTAAAGTCTTCTGAAAAAAAAACCCCGATAGAACGAGTACCAGACTTTTCAAAAAATCAATACCGGGGACGATTTGTTCGACCAGACACTTTAAATGGTGCTCCAGCATGACCGCAGTCGAAGAACAGAAGAAAGTAAAAAAAAATAAAAAGAAGAGATATTCCTAGTTTAGCACTCAATGACTTCACACGCGTATTAGAAGTTTTTAAAGTTGTTTATTTAAAGAATTGCTTCGAGGAAGAGAGTTAGAAGTAAATTATTATTATTATTTATTATTTTTTTTCTTTCTGTTGTCACTGGATACTAACTGGTTATAATTTTATGTAATAGCGACACCCACCAAGAATAACACATTAACACATTGTTATTCATTAATATAACCAGTCCAGACAATTATCACGGCATGAAAGCGCATTACCAGATATTTGGTGAAATAGTTAATATTGATAATCCCGATTGTGAAAATAAATTTTATGATGTAATAAAAATTATTACCAATTGGATAGCTTACGAGGAGGTCAGCTTTTAAGAAATCCTTACATTCTCTCAAAATCTTAGAGTGGAATCTTGTAATAGAAATGTTTAGTTTACAGGAAAAGATGCCTTTATAATCGTTGTCATTAGGCTAATACATTAATTCGGAATAATTGGATGGAAAGGAAATTGCTTGGAATGGCAGCTCTTAGTCACGATGTTAATGTGGAAACGAAGCAGGTAATGATTTGGAAAGAATGTGCATCAAGCACAATAATAACAACAACAAAATTACTTGCATGGCTATCATAAAGTTAAAAGCAAGTAGGAACGAATATAATTTACATGCACCTCTAACACCAAATAAAGGAATATATTATTAATTTCTTTGGAGCATAGGGCACCGACAAGAGAATTCCATCCCTCCCGATCTTGGTAATGGGTTGTAAATGTCCCCAGGTGTAGCTGCCTGCCAGTGCTTCAATTTTTGTGGACCTTCACCATGTCAAACTTTCGTTTCCTTTGGGTTGTCCATAGTAGGGTTTAGCATGTAATGTTGGAAACAAGATTCCGTGGGGTGTTTCCCAGCCAACCCCAGACCCACACAAAAGAGCCTTGTGAGAAGAGGCAAACCAGCATCAAATAAAGGAATAAAGATTGAAAAAAATAATAAAAATACAATAAAACAATCTAGCTGGAGTTTCAATTGCTTGGCGCTTCGATTCCTTTCAAAATACGAAAGAACGAAGGACGTTATATCGTCACACAACCTGCTAGTAACAACAACCACATTTCCCTCAATTCGGACACCATCTTCTTAAAAACTGGTGGTAATGCAGTTCTAGATAAAATGTCTAAAAATAAGATGGGATGGTCAAAGTTGGAATAATTTCGACTATCGGCTTCTTCACTCAGAGCTAGAGTAAGACCAAGTAGCAGCAACAACGTTAAATAAGTTACAAGTCAACAACAATGTTAGCAACAACCACACACACACGTAAATACACATACACACACACACACACACACACACACACGCATACATTTTGTCTTTTACTTGTTTCTTTTACTGGACTTCAGCCACGAGAGAGACGTGGCTGTTGTTACTAGCAGATCGAGTCATTACATAAAAGCTCTTCGTTTCTTCTTATATTGAAACCCGAAGCTACAGTAACTTCAGCGAGATTGTCTTATTGCATTTTTAAATTTTTTAACACACACACACACACACTCAAAGACACACATATAAATTTCTTATACAAGAATATTATTGACAGTCACTTCGAAGTTTCGGCCAGTTAAGCCACCAAAAGACTGCCTTGTTGATGGCTTAGCTGGCCGAAACTTCGAAGTAACTGTCAACAGCATTCTTATAAAAAAATTATAAATTTGTACTCTTCAAAAGTATAGAGTAACCCATTAGATATATAAAATTGTTTTTATAATAACAGCACATAAAAACAAACATTAATATATCTATCTATCTATCTATCTATCTACATGACACACAATCGGTTCCGATGACGAGGGTCCCAGTTGATCCGATCAACGGAACAACATGCTCGTGAAATTATCGTGCATTTGGCTGAGCATTGTACAGAAACATGTAGCCTTAACTTAGTTCTCCGGGAGATCCAGCGTGACACAGAGTGTCACAAGGGTGGCCCTTCGAAATACATCTACTACTTATTTTTGCCAGCTGAGTGGACTGGAGCAATGTGAAATAAAGTGCGCGAGGATACAACGCGTCGCGAGAATTGAACTCACGACCTTCCCTAATCACTAAGCCTTCACTATATATATATATATATATATTTATAACCCATAATGTGATAGTGATGCCGACACTATCTCGGATCAGAATATAATTCAGCTGACTATGTATGGACCATGTATGAACCCACAGACAAGCAGCCTATGAGAAGCGCCTAAAATCTACCCAATCTGAACGTCCACGAAGCAGCTTGGAAATCAAATGGGAAAGAGATCACCAAGCTGGAATGGCCCCAATGTCTCTCTACACCTGACATTGACATGATATTGAAAACTTTCATGTCTGTAATGCAAGCCATATGCTACAATTTTGTCCTTGAGAGAAGGGCCGCTACACATAAATACAAGATTTCCAGGGAGAGAAAAGTATTTATGTAACGGCGTACAAAGATTGCAAACCGCCTCAACCGAGAACTCAGCGGCAGTGACAAACCCCACCTGGAAACAACACTGCTGAAGACCGAGAAAGAACTGAAGTACTCCCATGAAAAGGAAAGATCAGACAGAGAAGCCTGTGTAATAAAAGAATATAAAATCAGATCCTAAAGACTTCTTTAAGTACGTGTGCATTGCTCGGTAGGGCCAATCCTCCGTGCATTGCCTCTGTGCGTTGCAAAGTAGGGCCAATCCTCCAAAACGATGGCTACCTTACAGGAAACCCAATGAGGATGAGTGACACGCTAAATGAACAATTCAAAAGTGTCTTCATCTCACTCCTACGGCGCATGCAAGTTAGCAGACCTGTGCAGTTCTTTACCGCTACAGAAGCTGAACGAGAGGCAGTAACAATTGATTACATCAACATCGAAGAAAAGAGGATGTAATTCTGGCAATAGATACAAACTCAGCTGCTAGCCCTGATGGATTCCCAGCAATCCTTCTCAAGTCATGCAAACAAGTCCTTGCAAAACCAATGCAGTTACTTTTTCAAGTCTTCTTCGCAAATGGTAAGCTCCCGGACAAAATAAAGGAGGAAGCAAAGCAGGTGCTAAAACCTATAGGCCTATCTCTCTGACCTCACACATCAGCAAAATCATGGAACGAATAGTCCGTAGGAATTTAACTGCATTCCTCGAAAAGAATGACTTGCTGACTGATATCCAGCATGGTTTTCCACCAGGTAGAAGCTGCCTGACATAGCTCTGGCAGCATTACAACTGGGTGCTAAAACAGCTGCACGACAACTGAAATGTGGATGTGATACACCTCGACTTTGCGAAAGCCTTTGAGAAAAGTCGAACGTGGTATGATTTGTCAAGCTGCGAAATCTTGGAATAGTTGGAAAACTTGGAGAATGGCTACATGACTTTCTAAGCGACAGAAATCAGGTAGTGGTGGTCAATGGGGCCACCTCTGAAGAAACACAAATAATGAGTAGTATTCCAAGGTAACACTGTCCTGGGGCCGCTACTATTCATAGTGGCTCTTTCCGACATGCTCTCAGCTGCTCAAGTAGCTACCCATGCTAGCTATGCAGACGATACCAAAGTCTCCCAGAGGACACAGGACACTGGAGACGTTGTGCATCTACACGTAAGTTAGATGCAATATACAGGTGGGATGAGGACAATATCATACAATTTTAATGCTGGAAAATTCCTAGCGCTGCGCTACCAACACAGGAATCTTAATGAAAAGCAGATAGGGTACACTGGCCCAGGAGGGATTGCAATATTTGAACGAAAATCAGCGTGTGACCTCGGCATCGACATGAATAATGATGCAGCTTTCCAAGAGCACATTACCAAGTAGGCAGACGCTTCGCCGGATGCATCCTTCGAATTTTCAAAACAAGAGAAAAGGAAACCATGGTGGTCATCTGGAGGACTTTCATTCTCAGCCGTTTGGATTACTGCTCCCAACTGTGGTCAACAAAGAGTGTAAAATTAACGACGGAACTAGAGGCGATCCAGCGAAACTACACGAAGAAGGTTGACACAATGCAGCATATCAGCTACTGGGAGAGACTGAAAGAATTAAGACTCTTCTCTCTGGAACGAAAGCGGGTAAGACATGCAGTATTATACATCTGGAAAATCCCAGAAAAACCTGAGCCAAACTTCGGCATTGTTATTTATATAAGCAGCAGAACGGGGCACCACTGCAAGTACCAAAAATCCCAACATTACCATCATGATGCAGAACCAGATACTGCAACAGCTTGGGCTTCAAAGGCCCGCAGCTCTTCAATATCCTCCCACAAAACCTGAGAGACCAGCATGGCGTGGATTTAGGCGTTTTCAAAACAAGACTAGACCTCCTTCTATCAAGAGTTCCGGATGAGCACACGTCAAGACAAGAAACATAAGGACGGAAACGTCAAACTCCCTCACCTACCAAATGTTACACATCAGAGGAGAGGAACTCCAAATTCCTGCCGCCGCTAGACTAGTTTACTAGTGCCTTGCACATACTAGTATCTGGCACAGTATAATATAATATTAATAAAATTGTATCAACTATACCAATGTACAGGCAACTGTATTTCATTTCATTATATAAATAAATTTAATATTTGTTTAATTTAGAGTCTGTTATCCAGAGTGACTACTCCTGGTTCGGAAAAGTCGGTAATCCGTACAGGCTTTGGAACCAGGGGATTTGGAAAATCGATATCTTACCTATGTACACACTCATGTATATATATATATATATAAGCACAGACATAGAGATAGAACAGAACATTCTAAACTACACTTGTTCAAATATTCAATATCAGTGATGTTTTTCTAAAACTTGGCTGACCATTGCCTGGTTACAAACAATATTAACTGATTTTCTCTATAAAATAATTTTTGATTCAGACACAAGGCAGCAATTTTTGTATATGAAAAAATACTTTGTCCAATGTATCATTTCCTAATTTGAGACGGAAAGTGAAATTGGAATGCTATTTCTAAAAGGTTCAAGTGATCACGCTGTAGCCTTCTCATTGTCTCGAGGTAGGCTTGGGGGTTATTGTTTAGTCCCATATTAACTCTGATATAAGGCACTCCAGTCATGACTTACCGTATTTTTGAGTATCAGGAACTACAGTGTCGAATATGTCTTTTAATTTATGGTGGTAGAGTGTGATATGAGGAAGATTAGGCTACTATTTTCAGCAAATAAAGCGGTCACATAGAATCTGCCTTACTGAACACCAAGACGAACATTGCGTGAACAAACACGGAAAAAGGGAAATGTTTTTAGACAGTGATACATCAGACACATCAAACGATACTATCGTCTACCTGAAACAACCTTCTCGTTTTCTCTCTCTTTCATCAATTCTTTTTCTTTCTCTTTTTCTCTTTTAAACTTTCTTTTTAATTCGCGAGAAATGGTTGGTGAAAGAGGCACTGTCAGATACGTGTGAATTACTAATGTTTCATTACTTTAGAAAAGCGATTGATGTAAGAGCTGTTGCGAAGTGTGATGATGGTTAGAGAAAGGTTAGAAGAAACAGTTTCGGTTACTTACACAGATATACTCAAATAAGCTCTGTTACAATAAGGATCGCATGTCGTTTGAAGTATTAGTAGTATTTTTTTACTGGGATGCGTCGTTCATTCCTAGCCACTATATAATTCTCAACTCTGTGTTTCCTTTTATCCTTCTGTTAGAAAAAAGCTCATGGTTTTAACTGCAAGGCATCTTCAAGTTGTAGACATTATCAATTACAATACCAATTACAAACGAGACAGGTCTGTGGCCTACTCAATCACACTGTCGATCTTAGTCTCAGATCCAGAGAATGGAGACGTTCTGGTTCCAGTTACTATAATATCCTTGGTTCACGCAACATGCATAGTCACTTTGTTTGTTTGTTTCTTTCTTTCTTTCTCGATATATATATGTGTGTGTATGTATTTATATATAT
>NC_068984.1:113742780-113748951 GCF_001194135.2 Octopus bimaculoides | reverse complement strand
TATATATATATATATTAGGGACAAAAATTCCAAATTTACTGGGAAAAATTCAATTTAATTTATCAAAATGAAATTAAATTTCACAATAAATAATATATAAATATATAATTTAGAGAAAAACCCCACAATTATTTAAGTCATCCATGTAAATCTACAATCACATATGGAAAAATATAAGAACAAAACACACTACGAATCAAAAATGTACAAAGTAATGAATATTAAAATAGTAAAAGTGACTACACGTGTTTCATAACCATGTTTTCAAATAAAGAATAGAATAAAAATCAAGTCGATTCAAAATAAATCGATCGAAAATTAATTCTATTCAAAAATATAGCTTAATTGTCAGGTCAAAATACAATAATAATAATAAAATCAATGTATATATATATCAACTAACAATAAATATCAAATGAATTTATATAGAAAATACTTATTTTACCAATAAACAAAAGAAAAAACATTGAACAATATTATTGAAAATAAATGTAATACTTATCTCATCGAAGCTTTAGTTTAAACAAAAATTTTAAACGTTATACTTTTAACTTAGCGTTTATTAGAATTACGTCGCGTGAAAATATGGCGTAAAGAAAAGTAATATAATCAAGAGATATATAAATATGTATTTAAGTTTTATTTATAAAATCAAAATGTATTTTTAGCTTTAATCATAATAAAAAATTAACTGTAATATAAACATTTACTGGAAAATTTTAAATTCTAACTAATTTTAAAGTCTAATAAATTAAAACTAAAATATGTAAATTAGATAATATACATAAAAGAAGCTAAAATACAATAAATTAAAATAATTAAATAAAATAAATTAACTAAAATATTTAAATTATTTATGTTATAAAAATCATAGCATCATTTAATTAATAGATAATATTCACTAAAAATATTATCGTACTAATTAATACACACTTTATAATTACAAATTATAACTACTACAATTAGTAAACATAAAATAGGGTTCATATATATATATATATATATATATATATATATATACACACACACAATTAGCTAAACTTATTATATAAACAATTTAATTTATGTCTACATTTAATCTTACGTTCATCAAGGGAGTTAATCAAAATAGTATTATTATTTAATACTATCTCCTTAAATTCATTTGTACACAACATACAAAAATTACTACCTATGCGATAAGATTTCGCCTTACAAACTATCTCCCAATTTAAAATGTACTTAATATTGTTAGATTTTAGTTCCCAAATATATTTACTAAGGCCAGTAGAATTAATCAAATTTCTATTTTTAAAGGGATTCATGTGTCGAGCCACACGTAATTTAATTTTATTCGAAGTCGATCCTATGTAAATATTATTTAAATTATAACCATTAAATTTATTCCTATCTATTAAAGTCACTATATATTTATACACCACATCCTTCAAATCACATTTATTATTAAATTTACATTTGGTCTTATATCTACATGTACAATTAATTATATCCTGGTCCTTATTATTATTATTAGAATAAGTATTTAATTTATATTTGTAAAACTTATTTAATTTAACTTATATCTATTAAAATAAGAAATAATGTTACCAACATTATTAATAGTAGAATATTATTGATATTATTATATTTATTATTTATATTATTAAATTTATTATTATCATTAAATGAATTAAATTTAATCTTATTATTTTGTCCATTATAATTATGTGTATGTTTTTTATTATCATAATACCTATTATTCTTACCATTATTACCTAAATAGACCTTATCATATTTCTTAATGTTATGTTTATTATTATAGAAAATAAATGGATCATTAATATTATAATCTTTGATATTATAATTATAATTCGAATTACTAAAGAATTTAATATTATTAGTATATCACGCCTCACGAAGGGCTTCATTATAATAAGGTGCATGTTTTTGGAAAATCTCAGAAGTAGAAGAAAGTAACGATATTCTCTTACCTATATTATATGTTAACAATTTCTTAATTGAGGGTGGATGATTACTATTAGCATTAATATATCTAATGATTTCATTAATTTTATGGAATGGTTGGGTCTTACCTGTTATTAAATAAAAAAATTAGCATCTAAATAATTCACATTATAATTCTCATTATATATAGTAATCTTTAATCCATCTCTTTTAAAAAAACTATATAGTCTCTTCTTATATAATTCTAGTGTTCTATTGATGCAATTCTTAGTTAGTAATAAGAGGTCATCCCTATATAAACCACCCTCCAATTTTAAGTTTTCAAGTTGAAGTTCTAATAATAAATATATACTTACTAAATCAGTTACCTGTGCTGAATCGGGTGCCCCATTGGTATATCAAAATCGTCCCTAGTATCTTTCCTAGCCCACAACTTATTATATTTAATCAACGATTTCCTAACCCTTTTAACTACATTAACTTCATCATAAGTCATACCTACCTTCTTCATGGTTAAATTAGGGCCTTAAGTACAATCTCATTAATAGAAGAATAATAATTATCTATATCTATTTGAATAAATTTATATCTAGTTTTATCTTTAATGTTATTAAGCCATTTTAAAGTATCTATAGTATTATTCCATAGTTTAAGGTAATTAATATCATTTAATCTATCTATATATTCATCTAAAATGATTTTACTTAATTTACATAACTTTAGGGTCAGAATAAAAATTATCCTTATGGTCTTTCAAAGTAATTCTAGGGGGCATAGGTACATAAGTTTCAGTTTTATTATCTAACTCATATTTCATCATTATTAATTTAGAGGCCTTATTTATAAAATAAATAATTTTACATTTTTTATCAATTTCTTTCTCTAATAGGTTATCACATAATTTAACATCTAGTTTATACAGGTTCCTAGTTTTATCTGATTGTACTATAATTCCCTCCATACTTCGCATTTCTTTTATTTTAATAGCTAGATTTCTTAAATAATCATTATGTCTATTTGAGTATTTATGAAGTTTAATATTTTTCACCACCTTCCAAATATTATCCTCTAAAATCTGTATATCCCTATTATACGGGGGTTCTTTTCTAGATTTAAATTTTGAATTAATATAATTGGAATTTTCTACATCGTTATTATTAGATATATATTTTTACTATCTTAATATTTATTACTTTGATTTTTATTATAGGTCTTTTTAGTGTGTTTACTTATTAAATTTTTCTGTGAGTGATTGTGGATTTTCATGGATGAATTAAATAATTGTGGTTTATATATATATATATGATCGTCTGGAAGTATTTCTATAAATTCATGTTCTAAGAAATTTCCTATAATTTCGATTTCTGTTGTTTATTGAATTTTTAACTCCAAATTCTCGAGAATTTAAATATTCATTACATTCACTGCGGAGTAGATTTTAATGTTTAATAATAAGCAATATTAATTCTTTGCAGGAAACATTTTACGTTTTTATTTGCAACAGTCTCCCAACGTCGCTCGCCTCTATTTTCATAAATGATAATTTTATAATAGCTATATAACTTCGATAAGAGGCACAATTTCAAGAATATTAGGAGTTATTATCCGGAGTTTGTGAAATAAAGATTTTTGATAAAATGAAAATTCTTTAATATATCAGTATAATTTTCTTTTTTAATAAAAACGTGATTTTGTTGGTATGGCTGCTTGGAACGCTATAAGCCTTACAATAATAATTATGTGACCACTGCTATTTTTAGCACGCTAAGCAAGATAGTTTTTAACGAGCTTTCACTAATACGATCTTTTTATTTCATGCATATTTTCATTCAATGTTTGTAATGTTCTCTCTCCCCCTCTCTCTCTTCCTCTCTCTAGAGGAGAATATTCTACTTCAAAATAATGGTGCAACACTAAAGAGATCTTTTCTTTGGGATCATGTGGAAGTACTGGAGTTGACAACCAATCTAAGACTTCTTATAGAAGGTCAATCAGATGAAAGAGAGTTTGCTAATTACCTTTTTGGTGTAGGAAATGGTAACATTTCTGTTGAAAAAAGCCTAGATGAATTCAAAATCAAGCTATCCAATCCCTTTTGCCTTGAAAGTGGTACTCTGTCAGGTCTATGTGATTTTGTATATGCTGACCTAAAAAAATAACTTCACAGACTGTGTGGTTTACAAATAGAACCATTGTTACTCCAACAAATGAAGTAGCACAATTTGTGAATGATTTTCTGTTGATCTCCGGTGAGCTAAAAATAGGAAGAATCTCAAATACAGTTTATAATGAAACTCTGTACCTAATCGAGTTGATCAACAAACTTACACCATCGGGGTTTCTATCACACATTCTGAAACTGAAGAAAAAAATACTACATAATGCTTCTGAGAAATTTAGATGCTACTAGTGGACATTGCAATGGCACACGCTACCCCATTGTCAGTTTACATGATCATGTTACTGAGGCTGAAGTTACTTCTGATCCTTATGTAGGACCAAGTCTGCTAATCCCAAGCATGCGACATGTATCTCAAGAAATGGAATTTCCATTCACATTTACACGAAAACAATTTCCTGTCAAGCCAGCTTTTGCCTTCACGTGCAACAAGGCACAGACTTTTGAACAAATTGGGATATATCTTCCGACACAATTCTTTTCACATGGACATCTGTATGTTGCACTATCTAGAGTTCGAAAGAAGGCTAATGTAAAAATATTGGCTGAGAGAAATGGAAACAGTATGATTACTGACAATTGTGTCTACGAGGAGATACTAGTTTAAAGCAAAATATGCTTTCTAGCAAATTTCAGTAACTAGAATTAACACAAATTATGTGTAAAGTAACATATATTTGTGAGGAATCAAATTGTTTTGGCGTATTTCAACACATGCCGGATGAATGATATCGTTATATTAGATCATTTTAAATTTGAGTATCTCTGAAAAAGTAAGGAAACGCCAATCCCATGTGTTCTTACAGCACCAGACTTCTATGTAAGTGTGTGTATCCATCCATCCATCCATCCATCTATCTATGCACACCTATGTAAGTTCTACCAATTATTAATGATAAGTATATATAACAGATTGATTCAGCTATATATCTACATATAAATTTCTGTGATGTCCATGAGTAAGTTAGTCACACCCTCCATAATAGTCATAAGTTTGACTCTCTTGAGGTTCCACATTTTGCCAATTTCTATTCCAAGATCTTTATACTTGCTCAGACCAAGAGATTCATCAATGATTGAATCTCAGCATCACTCACAGCTAAGCCGGGCGTAATGCGTAGCGGTATTTCGTATGTCATTACGTTCTTAGTTCAAATTCCGCTGAGGTCGACATCGCATTTCATCCTTTCAGGGTCGATGAATTATGTACCAGTTGCACACTGGGGTCGATCTAATCGACTGGTCCCCTCCCCCAAAATTTCGGGCCTTGTACCCTGAGTAGAAAAGAATTTATATCGATAGAAAGGCACTTTTGAAGCGTCTATTGTTATTGATAAAAATTAAATATTTGTAGCCAAGCTTTACGTTCACTGCAGAGTAGGTTTTAAAATCTGATTAACAATATTAATATGTTCTGGCAAAATTTTTCGTTTTCATTTGCTACACAGTCTCTCACTTTCTCTCTCTCTCTCGTCACTTATTGTTTTCATTAATAATAATCTACTTAATATATATTCATTGCAATTTTTTCATTTCTAGCTTTATTTCGTTATTTCAGATGAAGAAATCTGGTATTTTATTGACTTAAATTCGCTGTGTAAATGCCTTCAGTTTATTGTTTATACATACTGCAAATGAATTATATTGGACAATTTATTAAAACATACTGCAGCTTCGAACTCATGTGACTTATTTCCTTTCCGTCGCTATCTAAAAATTTGCAAGTGAATTTTCTGCTATGGTTATTTGATACGCTTTAGGTATTAAAATATCTCTATGTGATCGCTGCTATTTCTTGGCACATTAAACGTAGTTGAACTACCTTGATGTTTGTTTAAAAAAGAGAGATTATGACTGTGATAAAATAATGAAAGCAATATTTACTAAACAAGCGACACTATAATACAAAAAGTAATTTGATTTAAAATGTCCTAAAAATCATTAGAATTGCGAATCAAATGTGGAAATATCATCGTGTGGTCAGCAGAAAACCATCCGGAGGGCGGTGTTTCTGCTAGTATACATATATATATATATATATATATATA